>NC_090440.1:108634448-108852448 GCF_031143425.1 Pleurodeles waltl | reverse complement strand
CCAAGATGGGGTGACTTGTGTGGCTCGGACCAGGTTCTGTTACCCAGAATCCTTTGCAAACCTCAAAATTTGGCTAAAAAAACACATGTTCCTCACATTTCTGTGGCAGAAAGTTCTGGAATCTGAGAGGAGCCACGAATTTCCTTCCACCCAGCGTTCCCCTACGTCTCCCGATAAAAATGATATCTCACTTGTGTGGGTAGGCCTAGCGCCCGTGACAGGAAATGCCCCAAAGCGCAACGTGGACAAAGCCAAATTGGTGAAGGAAAACAGAGGTGTTTTTTGCAAAGTGCCTACCTGTAGATTTTGGCCTGTAGCTCAGCCGCCACCTAGGGAAACCTACCAAACCTGTGCATTTCTGAAAACTAGAGACCTAGGGGAATCCAAGATGGGGTGACTTGTGTGGCTCGGACCAGGTTCTGTTACCCAGAATCCTTTGCAAACCTCAAAATTTGGCTAAAAAAACACATGTTCCTCACATTTCTGTGGCAGAAAGTTCTGGAATCTGAGAGGAGCCACGAATTTCCTTCCACCCAGCGTTCCCCCACGTCTCCCGATAAAAATGATACCTGACTTGTGTGGGTAGGCCTAGCGCCCGTGACAGGAAATGCCCCAAAGCGCAACGTGGACACAGCCAAATTGGTGAAGGAAAACAGAGGTGTTTTTTGCAAAGTGCCTACCTGTAGATTTTGGCCTGTAGCTCAGCCGCCACCTAGGGAAGCCTACCAAACCTGTGCATTTCTGAAAACTAGAGACCTAGGGGAATCCAAGATGGGGTGACTTGTGTGGCTCGGACCAGGTTCTGTTACCCAGAATCCTTTGCAGACCTCAAAATTTGGCTAAAAAAACACATGTTCCTTACATTTCTGTGGCAGAAAGTTCTGGAATCTGAGAGGAGCCACGAATTTCCTTCCACCCAGCGTTCCCCCACGTCTCCTGATAAAAATGATACCTCACTTGTGTGGGTAGGCCTAGCGCCCGCGACAGGAAACGCCCCAAAGCGCAACGTGGACACAGCCAAATTGGTGAAGGAAAACAGAGGTGTTTTTTGCAAAGTGCCTACCTGTAGATTTTGGCCTGTAGCTCAGCCGCCACCTAGGGAAACCTACCAAACCTGTGCATTTCTGAAAACTAGAGACCTAGGGGAATCCAAGATGGGGTGACTTGTGTGGCTCGGACCAGGTTCTGTTACCCATAATCCTTTGCAAACCTCAAAATTTGGCTAAAAAAACACATGTTCCTGATATTTCTGTGGCAGAAAGTTCTGGAATCTGAGAGGAGCCACGAATTTCATTCCACCCAGCGTTCCCCCACGTCTCACGATAAAAATGATACCTCACTTGTGTGGATAGGCCTAGCGCCCGCGACAGGAAACGCCCCAAAGCGCAACGTGGACACATCCAAATTTGCGAAGGAAAACAGAGGTGTTTTTTGCAAAGTGCCTACCTGTAGATTTTGGCCTGTAGATCAGCCGCCACCTAGGGAAACCTACCAAACCTGTGCATTTCTGAAAACTAGAGACCTAGGGGAATCCAAGATGGGGTGACTTGTGTGGCTCGGACCAGGTTCTGTTACCCAGAATCCTTTGCAAACCTCAAAATTTGGCTAAAAAAACACATGTTCCTCACATTTCTGTGGCAGAAAGTTCTGGAATCTGAGAGGAGCCACGAATTTCCTTCCACCCAGCATTCCCCCACGTCTCCCGATAAAAATGATACCTGACTTGTGTGGGTAGGCCTAGCGCCCGTGACAGGAAATGCCCCAAAGCGCAACGTGGACACAGCCAAATTGGTGAAGGAAAACAGAGGTGTTTTTTGCAAAGTGCCTACCTGTAGATTTTGGCCTGTAGCTCAGCCGCCACCTAGGGAAACCTACCAAACCTGTGCATTTCTGAAAACTAGAGACCTAGGGGAATCCAAGATGGGGTGACTTGTGTGGCTCGGACCAGGTTCTGTTACCCAGAATCCTTTGCAAACCTCAAAATTTGGCTAAAAAAACACATGTTCCTTACATTTCTGTGGCAGAAAGTTCTGGAATCTGAGAGGAGCCACGAATTTCCTACCACCCAGCGTTCCCCCACGTCTCCTGATAAAAATGATACCTCGCTTGTGTGGGTAGGCCTAGCGCCCGCGACAGGAAACGCCCCAAAGCGCAACGTGGACACAGCCAAATTGGTGAAGGAAAACAGAGGTGTTTTTTGCAAAGTGCCTACCTGTAGATTTTGGCCTGTAGCTCAGCCGCCACCTAGGGAAACCTACCAAACCTGTGCATTTCTGAAAACTAGAGACCTAGGGGAATCCAAGATGGGGTGACTTGTGTGGCTCGGACCAGGTTCTGTTACCCATAATCCTTTGCAAACCTCAAAATTTGGCTAAAAAAACACATGTTCTCGATATTTCTGTGGCAGAAAGTTCTGGAATCTGAGAGGAGCCACGAATTTCATTCCACCCAGCGTTCCCCCACGTCTCACGTTAAAAATGATACCTCACTTGTGTGGATAGGCCTAGCGCCCGCGACAGGAAACGCCCCAAAGCGCAACGTGGACACATCCAAATTTGCGAAGGAAAACAGAGGTGTTTTTTGCAAAGTGCCTACCTGTAGATTTTGGCCTGTAGATCAGCCGCCACCTAGGGAAACCTACCAAACCTGTGCATTTCTGAAAACTAGAGACCTAGAGGAATCCAAGATGGGGTGTCTTGTTTGGCTCGGACCAGGTTCTGTTACCCAGAATCCTTTGCAAACCTCAAAATTTGGGTAAAAAAACACATGTTCCTCACATTTCTGTGGCAGAAAGTTCTGGAATCTGAGAGGAGCCACGAATTTCCTTCCACCCAGCGTTCCCCCACGTCTCCTGATAAAAATGATACCTGACTTGTGTGGGTAGGCCTAGCGCCCGTGACAGGAAATGCCCCAAAGCGCAACGTGGACACAGCCAAATTGGTGAAGGAAAACAGAGGTGTTTTTTGCAAAGTGCCTACCTGTAGATTTTGGCCTGTAGCTCAGCCGCCACCTAGGGAAACCTACCAAACCTGTGCATTTCTGAAAACTAGAGACCTAGGGGAATCCAAGATGGGGTGACTTGTGTGGCTCGGACCAGGTTCTGTTACCCAGAATCCTTTGCAAACCTCAAAATTTGGCTAAAAAAACACATGTTCCTCACATTTCTGTGGCAGAAAGTTCTGGAATCTGAGAGGAGCCACGAATTTCCTTCCACCCAGCGTTCCCCCACGTCTCCCGATAAAAATGATATCTCACTTGTGTGGGTAGGCCTAGCGCCCGTGACAGGAAATGCCCCAAAGCGCAACGTGGACAAAGCCAAATTGGTGAAGGAAAACAGAGGTGTTTTTTGCAAAGTGCCTACCTGTAGATTTTGGCCTGTAGCTCAGCCGCCACCTAGGGAAACCTACCAAACCTGTGCATTTCTGAAAACTAGAGACCTAGGGGAATCCAAGATGGGGTGACTTGTGTGGCTCGGACCAGGTTCTGTTACCCAGAATCCTTTGCAAACCTCAAAATTTGGCTAAAAAAACACATGTTCCTGATATTTCTGTGGCAGAAAGTTCTGGAATCTGAGAGGAGCCACGAATTTCATTCCACCCAGCATTCCCCCACGTCTCACGATAAAAATGATACCTCACTTGTGTGGATAGGCCTAGCGCCCGCGACAGGAAACGCCCCAAAGCGCAACGTGGACACATCCAAATTTGCGAAGGAAAACAGAGGTGTTTTTTGCAAAGTGCCTACCTGTAGATTTTGGCCTGTAGATCAGCCGCCACCTAGGGAAACCTACCAAACCTGTGCATTTCTGAAAACTAGAGACCTAGAGGAATCCAAGATGGGGTGTCTTGTTTGGCTCGGACCAGGTTCTGTTACCCAGAATCCTTTGCAAACCTCAAAATTTGGCTAAAAAAACACATGTTCCTCACATTTCTGTGGCAGAAAGTTCTGGAATCTGAGAGAAGCCACGAATTTCCTTCCACCCAGCGTTCCCCCATGTCTCCCGATACAAATGATACCTCACTTGTGTGGGTAGGCCTAGTGCCCGTGACAGGAAATGCCCCAAAGCGCAAAGTGGACACAGCCAAATTGGTGAAGGAAAACAGAGGTGTTTTTTGCAAAGTGCCTACCTGTAGATTTTGGCCTGTAGCTCAGCCGCCACCTAGGGAAACCTACCAAACCTGTGCATTTCTGAAAACTAGAGACCTAGGGGAATCCAAGATGGGGTGACTTGTGTGGCTCGGACCAGGTTCTGTTACCCAGAATCCTTTGCAAACCTCAAAATTTGGCTAAAAAAACACATGTTCCTCACATTTCTGTGGCAGAAAGTTCTGGAATCTGAGAGGAGCCACGAATTTCCTTCCACCCAGCGTTCCCACACGTCTCACGATAAAAATGATACCTCACTTGTGTGGATAGGCCTAGCGCCCGTGACAGGAAATGCCCCAAAGCGCAACGTGGACACAGCCAAATTGGTGAAGGAAAACAGAGGTGTTTTTTGCAAAGTGCCTACCTGTAGATTTTGGCCTGTAGCTCAGCCGCCACCTAGGGAAACCTACCAAACCTGTGCATTTCTGAAAACTAGAGACCTAGGGGAATCCAAGATGGGGTGACTTGTGTGGCTCGGACCAGGTTCTGTTACCCAGAATCCTTTGCAAACCTCAAAATTTGGCTAAAAAAACACATGTTCCTGATATTTCTGTGGCAGAAAGTTCTGGAATCTGAGAGGAGCCTCGAATTTCATTCCACCCAGCATTCCCCCACGTCTCACGATAAAAATGATACCTCACTTGTGTGGATAGGCCTAGCGCCCGCGACAGGAAACGCCCCAAAGCGCAACGTGGACACATCCAAATTTGCGAAGGAAAACAGAGGTGTTTTTTGCAAAGTGCCTACCTGTAGATTTTGGCCTGTAGATCAGCCGCCACCTAGGGAAACCTACCAAACCTGTGCATTTCTGAAAACTAGAGACCTAGGGGAATCCAAGATGGGGTGACTTGTGTGGCTCGGACCAGGTTCTGTTACCCAGAATCCTTTGCAAACCTCAAAATTTGGCTAAAAAAACACATGTTCCTGATATTTCTGTGGCAGAAAGTTCTGGAATCTGAGAGGAGCCACGAATTTCATTCCACCCAGCATTCCCCCACGTCTCACGATAAAAATGATACCTCACTTGTGTGGATAGGCCTAGCGCCCGCGACAGGAAACGCCCCAAAGCGCAACGTGGACACATCCAAATTTGCGAAGGAAAACAGAGGTGTTTTTTGCAAAGTGCCTACCTGTAGATTTTGGCCTGTAGATCAGCCGCCACCTAGGGAAACCTACCAAACCTGTGCATTTCTGAAAACTAGAGACCTAGAGGAATCCAAGATGGGGTGTCTTGTTTGGCTCGGACCAGGTTCTGTTACCCAGAATCCTTTGCAAACCTCAAAATTTGGCTAAAAAAACACATGTTCCTCACATTTCTGTGGCAGAAAGTTCTGGAATCTGAGAGAAGCCACGAATTTCCTTCCACCCAGCGTTCCCCCACGTCTCCCGATAAAAATGATACCTCACTTGTGTGGGTAGGCCTAGTGCCCGTGACAGGAAATGCCCCAAAGCGCAAAGTGGACACAGCCAAATTGGTGAAGGAAAACAGAGGTGTTTTTTGCAAAGTGCCTACCTGTAGATTTTGGCCTGTAGCTCAGCCGCCACCTAGGGAAACCTACCAAACCTGTGCATTTCTGAAAACTAGAGACCTAGGGGAATCCAAGATGGGGTGACTTGTGTGGCTCGGACCAGGTTCTGTTACCCAGAATCCTTTGCAAACCTCAAAATTTGGCTAAAAAAACACATGTTCCTCACATTTCTGTGGCAGAAAGTTCTGGAATCTGAGAGGAGCCACGAATTTCCTTCCACCCAGCGTTCCCACACGTCTCACGATAAAAATGATACCTCACTTGTGTGGATAGGCCTAGCGCCCGTGACAGGAAATGCCCCAAAGCGCAACGTGGACACAGCCAAATTGGTGAAGGAAAACAGAGGTGTTTTTTGCAAAGTGCCTACCTGTAGATTTTGGCCTGTAGCTCAGCCGCCACCTAGGGAAACCTACCAAACCTGTGCATTTCTGAAAACTAGAGACCTAGGGGAATCCAAGATGGGGTGACTTGTGTGGCTCGGACCAGGTTCTGTTACCCAGAATCCTTTGCAAACCTCAAAATTTGGCTAAAAAAACACATGTTCCTCACATTTCTGTGGCAGAAAGTTCTGGAATCTGAGAGGAGCCACGAATTTCCTTCCACCCAGCGTTCCCCCACGTCTCCCGATAAAAATGATATCTCACTTGTGTGGGTAGGCCTAGCGCCCGTGACAGGAAATGCCCCAAAGCGCAACGTGGACAAAGCCAAATTGGTGAAGGAAAACAGAGGTGTTTTTTGCAAAGTGCCTACCTGTAGATTTTGGCCTGTAGCTCAGCCGCCACCTAGGGAAACCTACCAAACCTGTGCATTTCTGAAAACTAGAGACCTAGGGGAATCCAAGATGGGGTGACTTGTGTGGCTCGGACCAGGTTCTGCTACCCAGAATCCTTTGCAAACCTCAAAATTTGGCTAAAAAAACACATGTTCCTGATATTTCTGTGGCAGAAAGTTCTGGAATCTGAGAGGAGCCACGAATTTCATTCCACCCAGCATTCCCCCACGTCTCACGATAAAAATGATACCTCCCTTGTGTGGATAGGCCTAGCGCCCGCGACAGGAAACGCCCCACAGCGCAACGTGGACACATCCAAATTTGCGAAGGAAAACAGAGGTGTTTTTTGCAAAGTGCCTACCTGTAGATTTTGGCCTGTAGATCAGCCGCCACCTAGGGAAACCTACCAAACCTGTGCATTTCTGAAAACTAGAGACCTAGAGGAATCCAAGATGGGGTGTCTTGTTTGGCTCGGACCAGGTTCTGTTACCCAGAATCCTTTGCAAACCTCAAAATTTGGCTAAAAAAACACATGTTCCTCACATTTCTGTGGCAGAAAGTTCTGGAATCTGAGAGGAGCCACGAATTTCCTTCCACCCAGCGTTCCCCCACGTCTCCCGATAAAAATGATACCTGACTTGTGTGGGTAGGCCTAGCGCCCGTGACAGGAAATGCCCCAAAGCGCAACGTGGACACAGCCAAATTGGTGAAGGAAAACAGAGGTGTTTTTTGCAAAGTGCCTACCTGTAGATTTTGGCCTGTAGCTCAGCCGCCACCTAGGGAAACCTACCAAACCTGTGCATTTCTGAAAACTAGAGACCTAGGGGAATCCAAGATGGGGTGACTTGTGTGGCTCGGACCAGGTTCTGTTACCCAGAATCCTTTGCAAACCTCAAAATTTGGCTAAAAAAACACATGTTCCTCACATTTCTGTGGCAGAAAGTTCTGGAATCTGAGAGGAGCCACGAATTTCCTTCCACCCAGCGTTCCCCCACGTCTCCCGATAAAAATGATATCTCACTTGTGTGGGTAGGCCTAGCGCCCGTGACAGGAAATGCCCCAAAGCGCAACGTGGACAAAGCCAAATTGGTGAAGGAAAACAGAGGTGTTTTTTGCAAAGTGCCTACCTGTATATTTTGGCCTGTAGCTCAGCCGCCACCTAGGGAAACCTACCAAACCTGTGCATTTCTGAAAACTAGAGACCTAGGGGAATCCAAGATGGGGTGACTTGTGTGGCTCGGACCAGGTTCTGTTACCCAGAATCCTTTGCAAACCTCAAAATTTGGCTAAAAAAACACATGTTCCTCACATTTCTGTGGCAGAAAGTTCTGGAATCTGAGAGGAGCCACGAATTTCCTTCCACCCAGCGTTCCCCCACGTCTCCCGATAAAAATGATACCTGACTTGTGTGGGTAGGCCTAGCGCCCGTGACAGGAAATGCCCCAAAGCGCAACGTGGACACAGCCAAATTGGTGAAGGAAAACAGAGGTGTTTTTTGCAAAGTGCCTACCTGTAGATTTTGGCCTGTAGCTCAGCCGCCACCTAGGGAAACCTACCAAACCTGTGCATTTCTGAAAACTAGAGACCTAGGGGAATCCAAGATGGGGTGACTTGTGTGGCTCGGACCAGGTTCTGTTACCCAGAATCCTTTGCAAACCTCAAAATTTGGCTAAAAAAACACATGTTCCTTACATTTCTGTGGCAGAAAGTTCTGGAATCTGAGAGGAGCCACGAATTTCCTACCACCCAGCGTTCCCCCACGTCTCCTGATAAAAATGATACCTCACTTGTGTGGGTAGGCCTAGCGCCCGCGACAGGAAACGCCCCAAAGCGCAACGTGGACACAGCCAAATTGGTGAAGGAAAACAGAGGTGTTTTTTGCAAAGTGCCTACCTGTAGATTTTGGCCTGTAGCTCAGCCGCCACCTAGGGAAACCTACCAAACCTGTGCATTTCTGAAAACTAGAGACCTAGGGGAATCCAAGATGGGGTGACTTGTGTGGCTCGGACCAGGTTCTGTTACCCATAATCCTTTGCAAACCTCAAAATTTGGCTAAAAAAACACATGTTCCTGATATTTCTGTGGCAGAAAGTTCTGGAATCTGAGAGGAGCCACGAATTTCATTCCACCCAGCGTTCCCCCACGTCTCACGATAAAAATGATACCTCACTTGTGTGGATAGGCCTAGCGCCCGCGACAGGAAACGCCCCAAAGCGCAACGTGGACACATCCAAATTTGCGAAGGAAAACAGAGGTGTTTTTTGCAAAGTGCCTACCTGTAGATTTTGGCCTGTAGCTCAGCCGCCACCTAGGGAAACCTACCAAACCTGTGCATTTCTGAAAACTAGAGACCTAGGGGAATCCAAGATGGGGTGACTTGTGTGGCTCGGACCAGGTTCTGTTACCCAGAATCCTTTGCAAACCTCAAAATTTGGCTAAAAAAACACATGTTCCTCACATTTCTGTGGCAGAAAGTTCTGGAATCTGAGAGGAGCCACGAATTTCCTTCCACCCAGCGTTCCCCCACGTCTCCCGATAAAAATGATACCTGACTTGTGTGGGTAGGCCTAGCGCCCGTGACAGGAAATGCCCCAAAGCGCAACGTGGACACAGCCAAATTGGTGAAGGAAAACAGAGGTGTTTTTTGCAAAGTGCTTACCTGTAGATTTTGGCCTGTAGCTCAGCCGCCACCTAGGGAAACCTACCAAACCTGTGCATTTCTGAAAACTAGAGACCTAGGGGAATCCAAGATGGGGTGACTTGTGTGGCTCGGACCAGGTTCTGTTACCCAGAATCCTTTGCAAACCTCAAAATTTGGCTAAAAAAACACATGTTCCTTACATTTCTGTGGCAGAAAGTTCTGGAATCTGAGAGGAGCCACGAATTTCCTACCACCCAGCGTTCCCCCACGTCTCCTGATAAAAATGATACCTCGCTTGTGTGGGTAGGCCTAGCGCCCGCGACAGGAAACGCCCCAAAGCGCAACGTGGACACAGCCAAATTGGTGAAGGAAAACAGAGGTGTTTTTTGCAAAGTGCCTACCTGTAGATTTTGGCCTGTAGCTCAGCCGCCACCTAGGGAAACCTACCAAACCTGTTCATTTCTGAAAACTAGAGACCTAGGGGAATCCAAGATGGGGTGACTTGTGTGGCTCGGACCAGGTTCTGTTACCCATAATCCTTTGCAAACCTCAAAATTTGGCTAAAAAAACACATGTTCCCGATATTTCTGTGGCAGAAAGTTCTGGAATCTGAGAGGAGCCACGAATTTCATTCCACCCAGCGTTCCCCCACGTCTCACGATAAAAATGATACCTCACTTGTGTGGATAGGCCTAGCGCCCGCGACAGGAAACGCCCCAAAGCGCAACGTGGACACATCCAAATTTGCGAAGGAAAACAGAGGTGTTTTTTGCAAAGTGCCTACCTGTAGATTTTGGCCTGTAGATCAGCCGCCACCTAGGGAAACCTACCAAACCTGTGCATTTCTGAAAACTAGAGACCTAGAGGAATCCAAGATGGGGTGTCTTGTTTGGCTCGGACCAGGTTCTGTTACCCAGAATCCTTTGCAAACCTCAAAATTTGGGTAAAAAAACACATGTTCCTCACATTTCTGTGGCAGAAAGTTCTGGAATCTGAGAGGAGCCACGAATTTCCTTCCACCCAGCGTTCCCCCACGTCTCCTGATAAAAATGATACCTGACTTGTGTGGGTAGGCCTAGCGCCCGTGACAGGAAATGCCCCAAAGCGCAACGTGGACACAGCCAAATTGGTGAAGGAAAACAGAGGTGTTTTTTGCAAAGTGCCTACCTGTAGATTTTGGCCTGTAGCTCAGCCGCCACCTAGGGAAACCTACCAAACCTGTGCATTTCTGAAAACTAGAGACCTAGGGGAATCCAAGATGGGGTGACTTGTGTGGCTCGGACCAGGTTCTGTTACCCAGAATCCTTTGCAAACCTCAAAATTTGGCTAAAAAAACACATGTTCCTCACATTTCTGTGGCAGAAAGTTCTGGAATCTGAGAGGAGCCACGAATTTCCTTCCACCCAGCGTTCCCCCACGTCTCCCGATAAAAATGATATCTCACTTGTGTGGGTAGGCCTAGCGCCCGTGACAGGAAATGCCCAAAAGCGCAACGTGGACAAAGCCAAATTGGTGAAGGAAAACAGAGGTGTTTTTTGCAAAGTGCCTACCTGTAGATTTTGGCCTGTAGCTCAGCCGCCACCTAGGGAAACCTACCAAACCTGTGCATTTCTGAAAACTAGAGACCTAGGGGAATCCAAGATGGGGTGACTTGTGTGGCTCGGACCAGGATCTGTTACCCAGAATCCTTTGCAAACCTCAAAATTTGGCTAAAAAAACACATGTTCCTGATATTTCTGTGGCAGAAAGTTCTGGAATCTGAGAGGAGCCACAAATTTCATTCCACCCAGCATTCCCCCACGTCTCACGATAAAAATGATACCTCACTTGTGTGGATAGGCCTAGCGCCCGCGACAGGAAACGCCCCAAAGCGCAACGTGGACACATCCAAATTTGCGAAGGAAAACAGAGGTGTTTTTTGCAAAGTGCCTACCTGTAGATTTTGGCCTGTAGATCAGCCGCCACCTAGGGAAACCTACCAAACCTGTGCATTTCTGAAAACTAGAGACCTAGAGGAATCCAAGATGGGGTGTCTTGTTTGGCTCGGACCAGGTTCTGTTACCCAGAATCCTTTGCAAACCTCAAAATTTGGCTAAAAAAACACATGTTCCTCACATTTCTGTGGCAGAAAGTTCTGGAATCTGAGAGAAGCCACGAATTTCCTTCCACCCAGCGTTCCCCCACGTCTCCCGATAAAAATGGTACCTCACCTGTGTGGGTAGGCCTAGCGCCCGTGACAGGAAATGCCCCAAAGCGCAACGTGGACACAGCCAAATTGGTGAAGGAAAACAGAGGTGTTTTTTGCAAAGTGCCTACCTGTAGATTTTGGCCTGTAGCTCAGCCGCCACCTAGGGAAACCTACCAAACCTGTGCATTTCTGAAAACTAGAGACCTAGGGGAATCCAAGATGGGGTGACTTGTGTGGCTCGGACCAGGTTCTGTTACCCAGAATCCTTTGCAAACCTCAAAATTTGGCTAAAAAAACACATGTTCCTCACATTTCTGTGGCAGAAAGTTCTGGAATCTGAGAGGAGCCACGAATTTCCTTCCACCCAGCGTTCCCCCACGTCTCCCGATAAAAATGATACCTCACTTGTGTGGGTAGGCCTAGTGCCCGTGACAGGAAATGCCCCAAAGCGCAACGTGGACACAGCCAAATTGGTGAAGGAAAACAGAGGTGTTTTTTGCAAAGTGCCTACCTGTAGATTTTGGCCTGTAGCTCAGCCGCCACCTAGGAAAACCTACCAAACCTGTGCATTTCTGAAAACTAGAGACCTAGGGGAATCCAAGATGGGGTGACTTGTGTGGCTCGGACCAGGTTCTGTTACCCAGAATCCTTTGCAAACCTCAAAATTTGGCTAAAAAAACACATGTTCCTGACATTTCTGTGGCAGAAAGTTCTGGAATCTGAGAGGAGCCACGAATTTCATTTCACCCAGCGTTCCCCCACGTCTCACAATAAAAATTATACCTCACTTGTGTGGATAGGCCTAGCGCCCGCGACAGGAAACGCCCCAAAGCGCAACGTGGACACATCCAAATTTGTGAAGGAAAACAGAGGTGTTTTTTGCAAAGTGCCTACCTGTAGATTTTGGCCTGTAGATCAGCCGCCACCTAGGGAAAGCTACCAAACCTGTGCATTTCTGAAAACTAGAGACCTAGAGGAATCCAAGATGGGGTGACTTGTTTGGCTCGGACCAGGTTCTGTTACCCAGAATCCTTTGCAAACCTCAAAATTTGGCTAAAAAAACACATGTTCCTCACATTTCTGTGGCAGAAAGTTCTGGAATCTGAGAGGAGCCACGAATTTCCTTCCACCCTGCATTCCCCCACGTCTCCCGATAAAAATGATACCTCACCTGTGTGGGTAGGCCTAGCGCCCGTGACAGGAAATGCCCCAAAGCGCAACGTGGACACAGCCAAATTGGTGAAGGAAAACAGAGGTGTTTTTTGCAAAGTGCCTACCTGTAGATTTTGGCCTGTAGCTCAGCCGCCACCTAGGAAAACATACCAAACCTGTGCATTTCTGAAAACTAGAGACCTAGGGGAATCCAAGATGGGGTGACTTGTGTGGCTCGGACCAGGTTCTGTTACCCAGAATCCTTTGCAAACCTCAAAATTTGGCTAAAAAAACACATGTTCCTCACATTTCTGTGGCAGAAAGTTCTGGAATCTGAGAGGAGCCACGAATTTCCTTCCACCCAGCGTTCCTCCACGTCTCACGATAAAAATGATACCTCACTTGTGTGGATAGGCGTAGCGCCCGCGACAGGAAACGCCCCAAAGCGCAACGTGGACACATCCAAATTTGCGAAGGAAAACAGAGGTGTTTTTTGCAAAGTGCCTACCTGTAGATTTTGGCCTGTAGATCAGCCGCCACCTAGGGAAACCTACCAAACCTGTGCATTTCTGAAAACTAGAGACCTAGAGGAATCCAAGATGGGGTGTCTTGTTTGGCTCGGACCAGGTTCTGTTACCCAGAATCCTTTGCAAACCTCAAAATTTGGGTAAAAAAACACATGTTCCTCACATTTCTGTGTCAGAAAGTTCTGGAATCTGAGAGGAGCCACGAATTTCATTCCACCCAGCGTTCCCCCACGTCTCCTGATAAAAATGATACCTGACTTGTGTGGGTAGGCCTAGCGCCCGTGACAGGAAACGCCCCAAAGCACAACGTGGACACATCCAAATTGGTGAAGGAAAACAGAGGTGTTTTTTGCAAAGTGCCTACCTGTAGATTTTGGCCTGTAGATCAGCCGCCACCTAGGGAAACCTACCAAACCTGTGCATTTCTGAAAACTAGAGACCTAGAGGAATCCAAGATGGGGTGTCTTGTTTGGCTCGGACCAGGTTCTGTTACCCAGAATCCTTTGCAAACCTCAAAATTTGGGTAAAAAAACACATGTTCCTCACATTTCTGTGGCAGAAAGTTCTGGAATCTGAGAGGAGCCACAAATTTCCTTCCACCCAGCGTTCCCCCACGTCTCCTGATAAAAATGATACCTGACTTGTGTGGGTAGGCCTAGCGCCCGTGACAGGAAATGCCCCAAAGCGCAACGTGGACACAGCCAAATTGGTGAAGGAAAACAGAGGTGTTTTTTGCAAAGTGCCTACCTGTAGATTTTGGCCTGTAGCTCAGCCGCCACCTAGGGAAACCTACCAAACCTGTGCATTTCTGAAAACTAGAGACCTAGGGGAATCCAAGATGGGGTGACTTGTGTGGCTCGGACCAGGTTCTGTTACCCAGAATCCTTTGCAAACCTCAAAATTTGGCTAAAAAAACACATGTTCCTCACATTTATGTGGCAGAAAGTTCTGGAATCTGAGAGGAGCCACGAATTTCCTTCCACCCAGCGTTCCCCCACGTCTCCCGATAAAAATGATATCTCACTTGTGTGGGTAGGCCTAGCGCCCGTGACAGGAAATGCCCAAAAGCGCAACGTGGACAAAGCCAAATTGGTGAAGGAAAACAGAGGTGTTTTTTGCAAAGTGCCTACCTGTAGATTTTGGCCTGTAGCTCAGCCGCCACCTAGGGAAACCTACCAAACCTGTGCATTTCTGAAAACTAGAGACCTAGGGGAATCCAAGATGGGGTGACTTGTGTGGCTCGGACCAGGTTCTGTTACCCAGAATCCTTTGCAAACCTCAAAATTTGGCTAAAAAAACACATGTTCCTCACATTTCTGTGGCAGAAAGTTCTGGAATCTGAGAGGAGCCACGAATTTCCTTCCACCCAGCGTTCCCCCACGTCTCCCGATAAAAATGATACCTCACTTGTGTGGGTAGGCCTAGTGCCCGTGACAGGAAATGCCCCAAAGCGCAACATGGACACAGCCAAATTGGTGAAGGAAAACAGAGGTGTTTTTTGCAAAGTGCCTACCTGTAGATTTTGGCCTGTAGCTCAGCCGCCACCTAGGAAAACCTACCAAACCTGTGCATTTCTGAAAACTAGAGACCTAGGGGAATCCAAGATGGGGTGACTTGTGTGGCTCGGACCAGGTTCTGTTACCCAGAATCCTTTGCAAACCTCAAAATTTGGCTAAAAAAACACATGTTCCTGACATTTCTGTGGCAGAAAGTTCTGGAATCTGAGAGGAGCCACGAATTTCCTTCCACCCAGCGTTCCCCCACGTCTCCCGATAAAAATGATACCTGACTTGTGTGGGTAGGCCTAGCGCCCGTGACAGGAAATGCCCCAAAGCGCAACGTGGACACAGCCAAATTGGTGAAGGAAAACAGAGGTGTTTTTTGCAAAGTGCCTACCTGTAGATTTTGGCCTGTAGCTCAGCCGCCACCTAGGGAAACCTACCAAACCTGTGCATTTCTGAAAACTAGAGACCTAGGGGAATCCAAGATGGGGTGACTTGTGTGGCTCGGACCAGGTTCTGTTACCCAGAATCCTTTGCAAACCTCAAAATTTGGCTAAAAAAACACATGTTCCTCACATTTCTGTGGCAGAAAGTTCTGGAATCTGAGAGGAGCCACGAATTTCCTTCCACCCAGCGTTCCCCCACGTCTCCCGATAAAAATGATATCTCACTTGTGTGGGTAGGCCTAGCGCCCGTGACAGGAAATGCCCCAAAGCGCAACGTGGACAAAGCCAAATTGGTGAAGGAAAACAGAGGTGTTTTTTGCAAAGTGCCTACCTGTATATTTTGGCCTGTAGCTCAGCCGCCACCTAGGGAAACCTACCAAACCTGTGCATTTCTGAAAACTAGAGACCTAGGGGAATCCAAGATGGGGTGACTTGTGTGGCTCGGACCAGGTTCTGTTACCCAGAATCCTTTGCAAACCTCAAAATTTGGCTAAAAAAACACATGTTCCTCACATTTCTGTGGCAGAAAGTTCTGGAATCTGAGAGGAGCCACGAATTTCCTTCCACCCAGCGTTCCCCCACGTCTCCCGATAAAAATGATACCTGACTTGTGTGGGTAGGCCTAGCGCCCGTGACAGGAAATGCCCCAAAGCGCAACGTGGACACAGCCAAATTGGTGAAGGAAAACAGAGGTGTTTTTTGCAAAGTGCCTACCTGTAGATTTTGGCCTGTAGCTCAGCCGCCACCTAGGGAAACCTACCAAACCTGTGCATTTCTGAAAACTAGAGACCTAGGGGAATCCAAGATGGGGTGACTTGTGTGGCTCGGACCAGGTTCTGTTACCCAGAATCCTTTGCAAACCTCAAAATTTGGCTAAAAAAACACATGTTCCTTACATTTCTGTGGCAGAAAGTTCTGGAATCTGAGAGGAGCCACGAATTTCCTACCACCCAGCGTTCCCCCACGTCTCCTGATAAAAATGATACCTCACTTGTGTGGGTAGGCCTAGCGCCCGCGACAGGAAACGCCCCAAAGCGCAACGTGGACACAGCCAAATTGGTGAAGGAAAACAGAGGTGTTTTTTGCAAAGTGCCTACCTGTAGATTTTGGCCTGTAGCTCAGCCGCCACCTAGGGAAACCTACCAAACCTGTGCATTTCTGAAAACTAGAGACCTAGGGGAATCCAAGATGGGGTGACTTGTGTGGCTCGGACCAGGTTCTGTTACCCATAATCCTTTGCAAACCTCAAAATTTGGCTAAAAAAACACATGTTCCTGATATTTCTGTGGCAGAAAGTTCTGGAATCTGAGAGGAGCCACGAATTTCATTCCACCCAGCGTTCCCCCACGTCTCACGATAAAAATGATACCTCACTTGTGTGGATAGGCCTAGCGCCCGCGACAGGAAACGCCCCAAAGCGCAACGTGGACACATCCAAATTTGCGAAGGAAAACAGAGGTGTTTTTTGCAAAGTGCCTACCTGTAGATTTTGGCCTGTAGCTCAGCCGCCACCTAGGGAAACCTACCAAACCTGTGCATTTCTGAAAACTAGAGACCTAGGGGAATCCAAGATGGGGTGACTTGTGTGGCTCGGACCAGGTTCTGTTACCCAGAATCCTTTGCAAACCTCAAAATTTGGCTAAAAAAACACATGTTCCTCACATTTCTGTGGCAGAAAGTTCTGGAATCTGAGAGGAGCCACGAATTTCCTTCCACCCAGCGTTCCCCCACGTCTCCCGATAAAAATGATACCTGACTTGTGTGGGTAGGCCTAGCGCCCGTGACAGGAAATGCCCCAAAGCGCAACGTGGACACAGCCAAATTGGTGAAGGAAAACAGAGGTGTTTTTTGCAAAGTGCTTACCTGTAGATTTTGGCCTGTAGCTCAGCCGCCACCTAGGGAAACCTACCAAACCTGTGCATTTCTGAAAACTAGAGACCTAGGGGAATCCAAGATGGGGTGACTTGTGTGGCTCGGACCAGGTTCTGTTACCCAGAATCCTTTGCAAACCTCAAAATTTGGCTAAAAAAACACATGTTCCTTACATTTCTGTGGCAGAAAGTTCTGGAATCTGAGAGGAGCCACGAATTTCCTACCACCCAGCGTTCCCCCACGTCTCCTGATAAAAATGATACCTCGCTTGTGTGGGTAGGCCTAGCGCCCGCGACAGGAAACGCCCCAAAGCGCAACGTGGACACAGCCAAATTGGTGAAGGAAAACAGAGGTGTTTTTTGCAAAGTGCCTACCTGTAGATTTTGGCCTGTAGCTCAGCCGCCACCTAGGGAAACCTACCAAACCTGTTCATTTCTGAAAACTAGAGACCTAGGGGAATCCAAGATGGGGTGACTTGTGTGGCTCGGACCAGGTTCTGTTACCCATAATCCTTTGCAAACCTCAAAATTTGGCTAAAAAAACACATGTTCCCGATATTTCTGTGGCAGAAAGTTCTGGAATCTGAGAGGAGCCACGAATTTCATTCCACCCAGCGTTCCCCCACGTCTCACGATAAAAATGATACCTCACTTGTGTGGATAGGCCTAGCGCCCGCGACAGGAAACGCCCCAAAGCGCAACGTGGACACATCCAAATTTGCGAAGGAAAACAGAGGTGTTTTTTGCAAAGTGCCTACCTGTAGATTTTGGCCTGTAGATCAGCCGCCACCTAGGGAAACCTACCAAACCTGTGCATTTCTGAAAACTAGAGACCTAGAGGAATCCAAGATGGGGTGTCTTGTTTGGCTCGGACCAGGTTCTGTTACCCAGAATCCTTTGCAAACCTCAAAATTTGGGTAAAAAAACACATGTTCCTCACATTTCTGTGGCAGAAAGTTCTGGAATCTGAGAGGAGCCACGAATTTCCTTCCACCCAGCGTTCCCCCACGTCTCCTGATAAAAATGATACCTGACTTGTGTGGGTAGGCCTAGCGCCCGTGACAGGAAATGCCCCAAAGCGCAACGTGGACACAGCCAAATTGGTGAAGGAAAACAGAGGTGTTTTTTGCAAAGTGCCTACCTGTAGATTTTGGCCTGTAGCTCAGCCGCCACCTAGGGAAACCTACCAAACCTGTGCATTTCTGAAAACTAGAGACCTAGGGGAATCCAAGATGGGGTGACTTGTGTGGCTCGGACCAGGTTCTGTTACCCAGAATCCTTTGCAAACCTCAAAATTTGGCTAAAAAAACACATGTTCCTCACATTTCTGTGGCAGAAAGTTCTGGAATCTGAGAGGAGCCACGAATTTCCTTCCACCCAGCGTTCCCCCACGTCTCCCGATAAAAATGATATCTCACTTGTGTGGGTAGGCCTAGCGCCCGTGACAGGAAATGCCCAAAAGCGCAACGTGGACAAAGCCAAATTGGTGAAGGAAAACAGAGGTGTTTTTTGCAAAGTGCCTACCTGTAGATTTTGGCCTGTAGCTCAGCCGCCACCTAGGGAAACCTACCAAACCTGTGCATTTCTGAAAACTAGAGACCTAGGGGAATCCAAGATGGGGTGACTTGTGTGGCTCGGACCAGGATCTGTTACCCAGAATCCTTTGCAAACCTCAAAATTTGGCTAAAAAAACACATGTTCCTGATATTTCTGTGGCAGAAAGTTCTGGAATCTGAGAGGAGCCACAAATTTCATTCCACCCAGCATTCCCCCACGTCTCACGATAAAAATGATACCTCACTTGTGTGGATAGGCCTAGCGCCCGCGACAGGAAACGCCCCAAAGCGCAACGTGGACACATCCAAATTTGCGAAGGAAAACAGAGGTGTTTTTTGCAAAGTGCCTACCTGTAGATTTTGGCCTGTAGATCAGCCGCCACCTAGGGAAACCTACCAAACCTGTGCATTTCTGAAAACTAGAGACCTAGAGGAATCCAAGATGGGGTGTCTTGTTTGGCTCGGACCAGGTTCTGTTACCCAGAATCCTTTGCAAACCTCAAAATTTGGCTAAAAAAACACATGTTCCTCACATTTCTGTGGCAGAAAGTTCTGGAATCTGAGAGAAGCCACGAATTTCCTTCCACCCAGCGTTCCCCCACGTCTCCCGATAAAAATGGTACCTCACCTGTGTGGGTAGGCCTAGCGCCCGTGACAGGAAATGCCCCAAAGCGCAACGTGGACACAGCCAAATTGGTGAAGGAAAACAGAGGTGTTTTTTGCAAAGTGCCTACCTGTAGATTTTGGCCTGTAGCTCAGCCGCCACCTAGGGAAACCTACCAAACCTGTGCATTTCTGAAAACTAGAGACCTAGGGGAATCCAAGATGGGGTGACTTGTGTGGCTCGGACCAGGTTCTGTTACCCAGAATCCTTTGCAAACCTCAAAATTTGGCTAAAAAAACACATGTTCCTCACATTTCTGTGGCAGAAAGTTCTGGAATCTGAGAGGAGCCACGAATTTCCTTCCACCCAGCGTTCCCCCACGTCTCCCGATAAAAATGATACCTCACTTGTGTGGGTAGGCCTAGTGCCCGTGACAGGAAATGCCCCAAAGCGCAACGTGGACACAGCCAAATTGGTGAAGGAAAACAGAGGTGTTTTTTGCAAAGTGCCTACCTGTAGATTTTGGCCTGTAGCTCAGCCGCCACCTAGGAAAACCTACCAAACCTGTGCATTTCTGAAAACTAGAGACCTAGGGGAATCCAAGATGGGGTGACTTGTGTGGCTCGGACCAGGTTCTGTTACCCAGAATCCTTTGCAAACCTCAAAATTTGGCTAAAAAAACACATGTTCCTGACATTTCTGTGGCAGAAAGTTCTGGAATCTGAGAGGAGCCACGAATTTCATTTCACCCAGCGTTCCCCCACGTCTCACAATAAAAATTATACCTCACTTGTGTGGATAGGCCTAGCGCCCGCGACAGGAAACGCCCCAAAGCGCAACGTGGACACATCCAAATTTGTGAAGGAAAACAGAGGTGTTTTTTGCAAAGTGCCTACCTGTAGATTTTGGCCTGTAGATCAGCCGCCACCTAGGGAAAGCTACCAAACCTGTGCATTTCTGAAAACTAGAGACCTAGAGGAATCCAAGATGGGGTGACTTGTTTGGCTCGGACCAGGTTCTGTTACCCAGAATCCTTTGCAAACCTCAAAATTTGGCTAAAAAAACACATGTTCCTCACATTTCTGTGGCAGAAAGTTCTGGAATCTGAGAGGAGCCACGAATTTCCTTCCACCCTGCATTCCCCCACGTCTCCCGATAAAAATGATACCTCACCTGTGTGGGTAGGCCTAGCGCCCGTGACAGGAAATGCCCCAAAGCGCAACGTGGACACAGCCAAATTGGTGAAGGAAAACAGAGGTGTTTTTTGCAAAGTGCCTACCTGTAGATTTTGGCCTGTAGCTCAGCCGCCACCTAGGAAAACATACCAAACCTGTGCATTTCTGAAAACTAGAGACCTAGGGGAATCCAAGATGGGGTGACTTGTGTGGCTCGGACCAGGTTCTGTTACCCAGAATCCTTTGCAAACCTCAAAATTTGGCTAAAAAAACACATGTTCCTCACATTTCTGTGGCAGAAAGTTCTGGAATCTGAGAGGAGCCACGAATTTCCTTCCACCCAGCGTTCCTCCACGTCTCACGATAAAAATGATACCTCACTTGTGTGGATAGGCGTAGCGCCCGCGACAGGAAACGCCCCAAAGCGCAACGTGGACACATCCAAATTTGCGAAGGAAAACAGAGGTGTTTTTTGCAAAGTGCCTACCTGTAGATTTTGGCCTGTAGATCAGCCGCCACCTAGGGAAACCTACCAAACCTGTGCATTTCTGAAAACTAGAGACCTAGAGGAATCCAAGATGGGGTGTCTTGTTTGGCTCGGACCAGGTTCTGTTACCCAGAATCCTTTGCAAACCTCAAAATTTGGCTAAAAAAACACATGTTCCTCACATTTCTGTGTCAGAAAGTTCTGGAATCTGAGAGGAGCCACGAATTTCATTCCACCCAGCGTTCCCCCACGTCTCCTGATAAAAATGATACCTGACTTGTGTGGGTAGGCCTAGCGCCCGTGACAGGAAACGCCCCAAAGCACAACGTGGACACATCCAAATTGGTGAAGGAAAACAGAGGTGTTTTTTGCAAAGTGCCTACCTGTAGATTTTGGCCTGTAGATCAGCCGCCACCTAGGGAAACCTACCAAACCTGTGCATTTCTGAAAACTAGAGACCTAGAGGAATCCAAGATGGGGTGTCTTGTTTGGCTCGGACCAGGTTCTGTTACCCAGAATCCTTTGCAAACCTCAAAATTTGGGTAAAAAAACACATGTTCCTCACATTTCTGTGGCAGAAAGTTCTGGAATCTGAGAGGAGCCACAAATTTCCTTCCACCCAGCGTTCCCCCACGTCTCCTGATAAAAATGATACCTGACTTGTGTGGGTAGGCCTAGCGCCCGTGACAGGAAATGCCCCAAAGCGCAACGTGGACACAGCCAAATTGGTGAAGGAAAACAGAGGTGTTTTTTGCAAAGTGCCTACCTGTAGATTTTGGCCTGTAGCTCAGCCGCCACCTAGGGAAACCTACCAAACCTGTGCATTTCTGAAAACTAGAGACCTAGGGGAATCCAAGATGGGGTGACTTGTGTGGCTCGGACCAGGTTCTGTTACCCAGAATCCTTTGCAAACCTCAAAATTTGGCTAAAAAAACACATGTTCCTCACATTTATGTGGCAGAAAGTTCTGGAATCTGAGAGGAGCCACGAATTTCCTTCCACCCAGCGTTCCCCCACGTCTCCCGATAAAAATGATATCTCACTTGTGTGGGTAGGCCTAGCGCCCGTGACAGGAAATGCCCAAAAGCGCAACGTGGACAAAGCCAAATTGGTGAAGGAAAACAGAGGTGTTTTTTGCAAAGTGCCTACCTGTAGATTTTGGCCTGTAGCTCAGCCGCCACCTAGGGAAACCTACCAAACCTGTGCATTTCTGAAAACTAGAGACCTAGGGGAATCCAAGATGGGGTGACTTGTGTGGCTCGGACCAGGTTCTGTTACCCAGAATCCTTTGCAAACCTCAAAATTTGGCTAAAAAAACACATGTTCCTCACATTTCTGTGGCAGAAAGTTCTGGAATCTGAGAGGAGCCACGAATTTCCTTCCACCCAGCGTTCCCCCACGTCTCCCGATAAAAATGATACCTCACTTGTGTGGGTAGGCCTAGTGCCCGTGACAGGAAATGCCCCAAAGCGCAACGTGGACACAGCCAAATTGGTGAAGGAAAACAGAGGTGTTTTTTGCAAAGTGCCTACCTGTAGATTTTGGCCTGTAGCTCAGCCGCCACCTAGGAAAACCTACCAAACCTGTGCATTTCTGAAAACTAGAGACCTAGGGGAATCCAAGATGGGGTGACTTGTGTGGCTCGGACCAGGTTCTGTTACCCAGAATCCTTTGCAAACCTCAAAATTTGGCTAAAAAAACACATGTTCCTGACATTTCTGTGGCAGAAAGTTCTGGAATCTGAGAGGAGCCACGAATTTCATTTCACCCAGCGTTCCCCCACGTCTCACAATAAAAATTATACCTCACTTGTGTGGATAGGCCTAGCGCCCGCGACAGGAAACGCCCCAAAGCGCAACGTGGACACATCCAAATTTGTGAAGGAAAACAGAGGTGTTTTTTGCAAAGTGCCTACCTGTAGATTTTGGCCTGTAGATCAGCCGCCACCTAGGGAAAGCTACCAAACCTGTGCATTTCTGAAAACTAGAGACCTAGAGGAATCCAAGATGGGGTGACTTGTTTGGCTCGGACCAGGTTCTGTTACCCAGAATCCTTTGCAAACCTCAAAATTTGGCTAAAAAAACACATGTTCCTCACATTTCTGTGGCAGAAAGTTCTGGAATCTGAGAGGAGCCACGAATTTCCTTCCACCCTGCATTCCCCCACGTCTCCCGATAAAAATGATACCTCACCTGTGTGGGTAGGCCTAGCGCCCGTGACAGGAAATGCCCCAAAGCGCAACGTGGACACAGCCAAATTGGTGAAGGAAAACAGAGGTGTTTTTTGCAAAGTGCCTACCTGTAGATTTTGGCCTGTAGCTCAGCCGCCACCTAGGAAAACATACCAAACCTGTGCATTTCTGAAAACTAGAGACCTAGGGGAATCCAAGATGGGGTGACTTGTGTGGCTCGGACCAGGTTCTGTTACCCAGAATCCTTTGCAAACCTCAAAATTTGGCTAAAAAAACACATGTTCCTCACATTTCTGTGGCAGAAAGTTCTGGAATCTGAGAGGAGCCACGAATTTCCTTCCACCCAGCGTTCCTCCACGTCTCACGATAAAAATGATACCTCACTTGTGTGGATAGGCGTAGCGCCCGCGACAGGAAACGCCCCAAAGCGCAACGTGGACACATCCAAATTTGCGAAGGAAAACAGAGGTGTTTTTTGCAAAGTGCCTACCTGTAGATTTTGGCCTGTAGATCAGCCGCCACCTAGGGAAACCTACCAAACCTGTGCATTTCTGAAAACTAGAGACCTAGAGGAATCCAAGATGGGGTGTCTTGTTTGGCTCGGACCAGGTTCTGTTACCCAGAATCCTTTGCAAACCTCAAAATTTGGCTAAAAAAACACATGTTCCTCACATTTCTGTGTCAGAAAGTTCTGGAATCTGAGAGGAGCCACGAATTTCATTCCACCCAGCGTTCCCCCACGTCTCCTGATAAAAATGATACCTGACTTGTGTGGGTAGGCCTAGCGCCCGTGACAGGAAACGCCCCAAAGCACAACGTGGACACATCCAAATTGGTGAAGGAAAACAGAGGTGTTTTTTGCAAAGTGCCTACCTGTAGATTTTGGCCTGTAGATCAGCCGCCACCTAGGGAAACCTACCAAACCTGTGCATTTCTGAAAACTAGAGACCTAGAGGAATCCAAGATGGGGTGTCTTGTTTGGCTCGGACCAGGTTCTGTTACCCAGAATCCTTTGCAAACCTCAAAATTTGGGTAAAAAAACACATGTTCCTCACATTTCTGTGGCAGAAAGTTCTGGAATCTGAGAGGAGCCACAAATTTCCTTCCACCCAGCGTTCCCCCACGTCTCCTGATAAAAATGATACCTGACTTGTGTGGGTAGGCCTAGCGCCCGTGACAGGAAATGCCCCAAAGCGCAACGTGGACACAGCCAAATTGGTGAAGGAAAACAGAGGTGTTTTTTGCAAAGTGCCTACCTGTAGATTTTGGCCTGTAGCTCAGCCGCCACCTAGGGAAACCTACCAAACCTGTGCATTTCTGAAAACTAGAGACCTAGGGGAATCCAAGATGGGGTGACTTGTGTGGCTCGGACCAGGTTCTGTTACCCAGAATCCTTTGCAAACCTCAAAATTTGGCTAAAAAAACACATGTTCCTCACATTTATGTGGCAGAAAGTTCTGGAATCTGAGAGGAGCCACGAATTTCCTTCCACCCAGCGTTCCCCCACGTCTCCCGATAAAAATGATATCTCACTTGTGTGGGTAGGCCTAGCGCCCGTGACAGGAAATGCCCAAAAGCGCAACGTGGACAAAGCCAAATTGGTGAAGGAAAACAGAGGTGTTTTTTGCAAAGTGCCTACCTGTAGATTTTGGCCTGTAGCTCAGCCGCCACCTAGGGAAACCTACCAAACCTGTGCATTTCTGAAAACTAGAGACCTAGGGGAATCCAAGATGGGGTGACTTGTGTGGCTCGGACCAGGTTCTGTTACCCAGAATCCTTTGCAAACCTCAAAATTTGGCTAAAAAAACACATGTTCCTGATATTTCTGTGGCAGAAAGTTCTGGAATCTGAGAGGAGCCACGAATTTCATTCCACCCAGCATTCCCCCACGTCTCACGATAAAAATGATACCTCACTTGTGTGGATAGGCCTAGCGCCCGCGACAGGAAACGCCCCAAAGCGCAACGTGGACACATCCAAATTTGCGAAGGAAAACAGAGGTGTTTTTTGCAAAGTGCCTACCTGTAGATTTTGGCCTGTAGATCAGCCGCCACCTAGGGAAACCTACCAAACCTGTGCATTTCTGAAAACTAGAGACCTAGAGGAATCCAAGATGGGGTGTCTTGTTTGGCTCGGACCAGGTTCTGTTACCCAGAATCCTTTGCAAACCTCAAAATTTGGCTAAAAAAACACATGTTCCTCACATTTCTGTGGCAGAAAGTTCTGGAATCTGAGAGAAGCCACGAATTTCCTTCCACCCAGCGTTCCCCCACGTCTCCCGATAAAAATGATACCTCACTTGTGTGGGTAGGCCTAGTGCCCGTGACAGGAAATGCCCCAAAGCGCAAAGTGGACACAGCCAAATTGGTGAAGGAAAACAGAGGTGTTTTTTGCAAAGTGCCTACCTGTAGATTTTGGCCTGTAGCTCAGCCGCCACCTAGGGAAACCTACCAAACCTGTGCATTTCTGAAAACTAGAGACCTAGGGGAATCCAAGATGGGGTGACTTGTGTGGCTCGGACCAGGTTCTGTTACCCAGAATCCTTTGCAAACCTCAAAATTTGGCTAAAAAAACACATGTTCCTCACATTTCTGTGGCAGAAAGTTCTGGAATCTGAGAGGAGCCACGAATTTCCTTCCACCCAGCGTTCCCACACGTCTCACGATAAAAATGATACCTCACTTGTGTGGATAGGGCTAGCGCCCGTGACAGGAAATGCCCCAAAGCGCAACGTGGACACAGCCAAATTGGTGAAGGAAAACAGAGGTGTTTTTTGCAAAGTGCCTACCTGTAGATTTTGGCCTGTAGCTCAGCCGCCACCTAGGGAAACCTACCAAACCTGTGCATTTCTGAAAACTAGAGACCTAGGGGAATCCAAGATGGGGTGACTTGTGTGGCTCGGACCAGGTTCTGTTACCCAGAATCCTTTGCAAACCTCAAAATTTGGCTAAAAAAACACATGTTCCTCACATTTCTGTGGCAGAAAGTTCTGGAATCTGAGAGGAGCCATGAATTTCCTTCCACCCAGCGTTCCCCCACGTCTCCCGATAAAAATGATACCTCACTTGTGTGGGTAGGCCTAGTGCCCGTGACAGGAAATGCCCCAAAGCGCAACGTGGACACAGCCAAATTGGTGAAGGAAAACAGAGGTGTTTTTTGCAAAGTGCCTACCTGTAGATTTTGGCCTGTAGCTCAGCCGCCACCTAGGAAAACCTACCAAACCTGTGCATTTCTGAAAACTAGAGACCTAGGGGAATCCAAGATGGGGTGACTTGTGTGGCTCGGACCAGGTTCTGTTACCCAGAATCCTTTGCAAACCTCAAAATTTGGCTAAAAAAACACATGTTCCTCACATTTCTGTGGCAGAAAGTTCTGGAATCTGAGAGGAGCAACGAATTTCCTTCCACCCAGCGTTCCCCCACGTCTCCCGATAAAAATGATACCTGACTTGTGTGGGTAGGCCTAGCGCCCGTGACAGGAAATGCCCCAAAGCGCAACGTGGACACAGCCAAATTGGTGAAGGAAAACAGAGGTGTTTTTTGCAAAGTGCCTACCTGTAGATTTTGGCCTGTAGCTCAGCCGCCACCTAGGGAAACCTACCAAACCTGTGCATTTCTGAAAACTAGAGACCTAGGGGAATCCAAGATGGGGTGACTTGTGTGGCTCGGACCAGGTTCTGTTACCCAGAATCCTTTGCAAACCTCAAAATTTGGCTAAAAAAACACATGTTCCTCACATTTCTGTGGCAGAAAGTTCTGGAATCTGAGAGGAGCCACGAATTTCCTTCCACCCAGCGTTCCCCCACATCTCCCGATAAAAATGATACCTGACATGTGTGGGTAGGCCTAGCGCCCGTGACAGGAAATTCCCCAAAGCGCAACGTGGACACAGCCAAATTGGTGAAGGAAAACAGAGGTGTTTTTTGCACAGTGCCTACCTGCAGATTTTGGCCTGTAGCTCAGCCGCCACCTAGGGAAACCTACCAAACCTGTGCATTTCTGAAAACTAGAGACCTAGGGGAATCCAAGATGGGGTGACTTGTGTGGCTCGGACCAGGTTCTGTTACCCAGAATCCTTTGCAAACCTCAAAATTTGGCTAAAAAAAAACATGTTCCTCACATTTCTGTGGCAGAAAGTTCTGGAATCTGAGAGGAGCCACGAATTTCCTTCCACCCAGCGTTCCCCCACGTCTCACGATAAAAATGATATCTCACTTGTGTGGATAGGCCTAGCGCCCGCGACAGGAAACGCCCCAAAGCGCAACGTGGACACATCCAAATTTGTGAAGGAAAACAGAGGTGTTTTTTGCAAAGTGCCTACCTGTAGATTTTGGCCTGTAGCTCAGCCGCCACCTAGGGAAACCTACCAAACCTGTGCATTTCTGAAAACTAGAGACCTAGGGGAATCCAAGATGGGGTGACTTGTGTGGCTCGGACCAGATTCTGTTACCCAGAATCCTTTGCAAACCTCAAAATTTGGCTACAAAAACACATGTTCCTCACATTTCTGTGGCAGAACGTTCTGGAATCTGAGAGGAGCCACGAATTTCCTTCCACCCAGTGTTCCCCCACGTCTCACGATAAAAATGATACCTCACATGTGTGGATAGGCCTAGCGCCCGCCACAGGAAACGCCCCAAAGCGCAACGTGGACACATCCAAATTTGTGAAGGAAAACAGAGGTGTTTTTTGCAAAGTGCCTACCTGTAGATTTTGGCCTGTAGCTCAGCCGCCACCTAGGGAAACCTACCAAACCTGTGCATTTCTGAAAACTAGAGACCTAGGGGAATCCAAGATGGGGTGACTTGTGTGGCTCGGACCAGGTTCTGTTACCCAGAATCCTTTGCAAACCTCAAAATTTGGCTAAAAAAACACATGTTCCTTACATTACTGTGGCAGAAAGTTCTGGAATCTGAGAGGAGCCACGAATTTCCTACCACCCAGCGTTCCCCCACGTCTCCCGATAAAAATGATACCTGACATGTGTGGGTAGGCCTAGCGCCCGTGACAGGAAATGCCCCAAAGCGCAACGTGGACACAGCCAAATTGGTGAAGGAAAACAGAGGTGTTTTTTGCAAAGTGCCTACCTGTAGATTTTGGCCTGTAGCTCAGCCGCCACCTAAGGAAACCTACCAAACCTGTGCATTTCTGAAAACTAGAGACCTAGAGGAATCCAAGATGGGGTGTCTTGTTTGGCTCGGACCAGGTTCTGTTACCCAGAATCCTTTGCAAACCTCAAAATTTGGCTAAAAAAACACATGTTCCTCACATTTCTGTGGCAGAAAGTTCTGGAATCTGAGAGGAGCCACGAATTTCCTTCCACCCAGCGTTCCCCCACGTCTCCTGATAAAAATGATACCTGACTTGTGTGGGTAGGCCTAGCGCCCGTGACAGGAAATGCCCCAAAGCGCAACGTGGACACAGCCAAATTGGTGAAGGAAAACAGAGGTGTTTTTTGCAAAGTGCCTACCTGTAGATTTTGGCCTGTAGCTCAGCCGCCACCTAGGGAAACCTACCAAACCTGTGCATTTCTGAAAACTAGAGACCTAGGGGAATCCAAGATGGGGTGACTTGTGTGGCTCGGACCAGGTTATGTTACCCAGAATCCTTTGCAAACCTCAAAATTTGGCTAAAAAAACACATGTTCCTCACATTTCTGTGGCAGAAAGTTCTGGAATCTGAGAGGAACCACGAATTTCCTTCCACCCAGCGTTCCCCCACGTCTCCCGATAAAAATGATATCTCACTTGTGTGGGTAGGCCTAGCGCCCGTGACAGGAAATGCCCCAAAGCGCAACGTGGACAAAGCCAAATTGGTGAAGGAAAACAGAGGTGTTTTTTGCAAAGTGCCTACCTGTAGATTTTGGCCTGTAGCTCAGCCGCCACCTAGGGAAACCTACCAAACCTGTGCATTTCTGAAAACTAGAGACCTAGAGGAATCCAAGATGGGGTGTCTTGTTTGGCTCGGACCAGGTTCTGTTACCCAGAATCCTTTGCAAACCTCAAAATTTGGCTAAAAAAACACATGTTCCTCACATTTCTGTGGCAGAAAGTTCTGGAATCTGAGAGAAGCCACGAATTTCCTTCCACCCAGCGTTCCCCCACGTCTCCCGATAAAAATGGTACCTCACCTGTGTGGGTAGGCCTAGCGCCCGTGACAGGAAATGGCCCAAAGCGCAACATGGACACAGCCAAATTGGTGAAGGAAAACAGAGGTGTTTTTTGCAAAGTGCCTACCTGTAGATTTTGGCCTGTAGCTCAGCCGCCACCTAGGGAAACCTACCAAACCTGTGCATTTCTGAAAACTAGAGACCTAGGGGAATCCAAGATGGGGTGACTTATGTGGCTCGGACCAGGTTCTGTTACCCAGAATCCTTTGCAAACCTCAAAATTTGGCTAAAAAAACACATGTTCCTGATATTTCTGTGGCAGAAAGTTCTGGAATCTGAGAGGAGCCACGAATTTCATTCCACCCAGCATTCCCCCACGTCTCACGATAAAAATGATACCTCACTTGTGTGGATAGGCCTAGCGCCCGCGACAGGAAACGCCCCAAAGCGCAACGTGGACACATCCAAATTTGCGAAGGAAAACAGAGGTGTTTTTTGCAAAGTGCCTACCTGTAGATTTTGGCCTGTAGATCAGCCGCCACCTAGGGAAACCTACCAAACCTGTGCATTTCTGAAAACTAGAGACCTAGAGGAATCCAAGATGGGGTGTCTTGTTTGGCTCGGACCAGGTTCTGTTACCCAGAATCCTTTGCAAACCTCAAAATTTGGCTAAAAAAACACATGTTCCTCACATTTCTGTGGCAGAAAGTTCTGGAATCTGAGAGAAGCCACGAATTTCCTTCCACCCAGCGTTCCCCCACGTCTCCCGATAAAAATGGTACCTCACCTGTGTGGGTAGGCCTAGCGCCCGTGACAGGAAATGGCCCAAAGCGCAACATGGACACAGCCAAATTGGTGAAGGAAAACAGAGGTGTTTTTTGCAAAGTGCCTACCTGTAGATTTTGGCCTGTAGCTCAGCCGCCACCTAGGGAAACCTACCAAACCTGTGCATTTCTGAAAACTAGAGACCTAGGGGAATCCAAGATGGGGTGACTTGTGTGGCTCGGACCAGGTTCTGTTACCCAGAATCCTTTGCAAACCTCAAAATTTGGCTAAAAAAACACATGTTCCTCACATTTCTGTGGCAGAAAGTTCTGGAATCTGAGAGGAGCCACGAATTTCCTTCCACCCAGCGTTCCCCCACGTCTCCCGATAAAAATGATACCTCACTTGTGTGGGTAGGCCTAGTGCCCGTGACAGGAAATGCCCCAAAGCGCAACGTGGACACAGCCAAATTGGTGAAGGAAAACAGAGGTGTTTTTTGCAAAGTGCCTACCTGTAGATTTTGGCCTGTAGCTCAGCCGCCACCTAGGAAAACCTACCAAACCTGTGCATTTCTGAAAACTAGAGACCTAGGGGAATTCAAGATGGGGTGACTTGTGTGGCTCGGACCAGGTTCTGTTACCCAGAATCCTTTGCAAACCTCAAAATTTGGCTAAAAAAACACATGTTCCTCACATTTCTGTGGCAGAAAGTTCTGGAATCTGAGAGGAGCCACGAATTTTCTTCCACCCAGCGTTCCCCCACGTCTCCCGATAAAAATGATAGCTGACATGTGTGGGTAGGCCTAGCGCCCGTGACAGGAAATGCCCCAAAGCGCAACGTGGACACAGCCAAATTGGTGAAGGAAAACAGAGGTGTTTTTTGCAAAGTGCCTACCTGTAGATTTTGGCCTGTAGCTCAGCCGCCACCTACGGAAACCTACCAAACCTGTGCATTTCTGAAAACTAGAGACCTAGGGGAATCCAAGATGGGGTGACTTGTGTGGCTCGGACCAGGTTCTGTTACCCAGAATCCTTTGCAAACCTCAAAATTTGGCTAAAAAAACTCATGTTCCTGACATTTCTGTGGCAGAAAGTTCTGGAATCTGAGAGGAGCCACGAATTTCATTTCACCCAGCGTTCCCCCACGTCTCACGATAAAAATTATACCTCACTTGTGTGGATAGGCCTAGCGCCCGCGACAGGAAACGCCCCAAAGCGCAACGTGGACACATCCAAATTTGTGAAGGAAAACAGAGGTGTTTTTTGCAAAGTGCCTACCTATAGATTTTGGCCTGTAGATCAGCCGCCACCTAGGGAAAGCTACCAAACCTGTGCATTTCTGAAAACTAGAGACCTAGAGGAATCCAAGATGGGGTGACTTGTTTGGCTCGGACCAGGTTCTGTTACCCAGAATCCTTTGCAAACCTCAAAATTTGGCTAAAAAAACACATGTTCCTCACATTTCTGTGGCAGAAAGTTCTGGAATCTGAGAGGAGCCACGAATTTCCTTCCACCCAGCATTCCCCCACGTCTCCCGATAAAAATGATACCTCACCTGTGTGGGTAGGCCTAGCGCCCGTGACAGGAAATGCCCCAAAGCGCAACGTGGACACAGCCAAATTGGTGAAGGAAAACAGAGGTGTTTTTTGCAAAGTGCCTACCTGTAGATTTTGGCCTGTAGCTCAGCCGCCACCTAGGAAAACCTACCAAACCTGTGCATTTCTGAAAACTAGAGACCTAGGGGAATCCAAGATGGGGTGACTTGTGTGGCTCGGACCAGGTTCTGTTACCCAGAATCCTTTGCAAACCTCAAAATTTGGCTAAAAAAACACATGTTCCTCACATTTCTGTGGCAGAAAGTTCTGGAATCTGAGAGGAGCCACGAATTTCCTTCCACCCAGCGTTCCTCCACGTCTCACGATAAAAATGATACCTCACTTGTGTGGATAGGCGTAGCGCCCGCGACAGGAAACGCCCCAAAGCGCAACGTGGACACATCCAAATTTGCGAAGTAAAACAGAGGTGTTTTTTGCAAAGTGCCTACCTGTAGATTTTGGCCTGTAGATCAGCCGCCACCTAGGGAAACCTACCAAACCTGTGCATTTCTGAAAACTAGAGACCTAGAGGAATCCAAGATGGGGTGTCTTGTTTGGCTCGGACCAGGTTCTGTTACCCAGAATCCTTTGCAAACCTCAAAATTTGGCTAAAAAAACACATGTTCCTCACATTTCTGTGTCAGAAAGTTCTGGAATCTGAGAGGAGCCACGAATTTCCTTCCACCCAGCGTTCCCCCACGTCTCCTGATAAAAATGATACCTGACTTGTGTGGGTAGGCCTAGCGCCCGTGACAGGAAATGCCCCAAAGCACAACGTGGACACAGCCAAATTGGTGAAGGAAAACAGAGGTGTTTTGTGCAAAGTGCCTACCTGTAGATTTTGGCCTGTAGCTCAGCCGCCACCTAGGGAAACCTACCAAACCTGTGCATTTCTGAAAACTAGAGACCTAGGGGAATCCAAGATGGGGTGACTTGTGTGGCTCGGACCAGGTTCTGTTACCCAAAATCCTTTGCAAACCTCAAAATTTGGCTAAAAAAACACATGTTCCTCACATTTCTGTGGCAGAAAGTTCTGGAATCTGAGAGGAGCCACGAATTTCCTTCCACCCAGCGTTCCCCCACGTCTCCCGATAAAAATGATATCTCACTTGTGTGGGTAGGCCTAGCGCCCGTGACAGGAAATGCCCCAAAGCGCAACGTGGACAAAGCCAAATTGGTGAAGGAAAACAGAGGTGTTTTTTGCAAAGTGCCTACCTGTAGATTTTGGCCTGTAGCTCAGCCGCCACCTAGGGAAACCTACCAAACCTGTGCATTTCTGAAAACTAGAGACCTAGGGGAATCCAAGATGGGGTGACTTGTGTGGCTTGGCCAGGTTCTGCTACCCAGAATCCTTTGCAAACCTCAAAATTTGGCAAAAAAAACACATGTTCCTGATATTTCTGTGGCAGAAAGTTCTGGAATCTGAGAGGAGCCACGAATTTCATTCCACCCAGCATTCCCCCACGTCTCACGATAAAAATGATACCTCCCTTGTGTGGATAGGCCTAGCGCCCGCGACAGGAAACGCCCCAAAGCGCAACGTGGACACATCCAAATTTGCGAAGGAAAACAGAGGTGTTTTTTGCAAAGTGCCTACCTGTAGATTTTGGCCTGTAGATCAGCCGCCACCTAGGGAAACCTACCAAACCTGTGCATTTCTGAAAACTAGAGACCTAGAGGAATCCAAGATGGGGTGTCTTGTTTGGCTCGGACCAGGTTCTGTTACCCAGAATCCTTTGCAAACCTCAAAATTTGGCTAAAAAAACACATGTTCCTCACATTTCTGTGGCAGAAAGTTCTGGAATCTGAGAGGAGCCACGAATTTCCTTCCACCCAGCGTTCCCCCACGTCTCCCGATAAAAATGATACCTGACTTGTGTGGGTAGGCCTAGCGCCCGTGACAGGAAATGCCCCAAAGCGCAACGTGGACACAGCCAAATTGGTGAAGGAAAACAGAGGTGTTTTTTGCAAAGTGCCTACCTGTAGATTTTGGCCTGTAGCTCAGCCGCCACCTAGGGAAACCTACCAAACCTGTGCATTTCTGAAAACTAGAGACCTAGGGGAATCCAAGATGGGGTGACTTGTGTGGCTCGGACCAGGTTCTGTTACCCAGAATCCTTTGCAAACCTCAAAATTTGGCTAAAAAAACACATGTTCCTCACATTTCTGTGGCAGAAAGTTCTGGAATCTGAGAGGAGCCACGAATTTCCTTCCACCCAGCGTTCCCCCACGTCTCCCGATAAAAAGGATATCTCACTTGTGTGGGTAGGCCTAGCGCCCGTGACAGGAAATGCCCCAAAGCGCAACGTGGACAAAGCCAAATTGGTGAAGGAAAACAGAGGTGTTTTTTGCAAAGTGCCTACCTGTAGATTTTGGCCTGTAGCTCAGCCGCCACCTAGGGAAACCTACCAAACCTGTGCATTTCTGAAAACTAGAGACCTAGGGGAATCCAAGATGGGGTGACTTGTGTGGCTCGGACCAGGTTCTGTTACCCAGAATCCTTTGCAAACCTCAAAATTTGGCTAAAAAAACACATGTTCCTCACATTTCTGTGGCAGAAAGTTCTGGAATCTGAGAGGAGCCACGAATTTCCTTCCACCCAGCGTTCCCCCACGTCTCCCGATAAAAATGATACCTGACTTGTGTGGGTAGGCCTAGCGCCCGTGACAGGAAATGCCCCAAAGCGCAACGTGGACACAGCCAAATTGGTGAAGGAAAACAGAGGTGTTTTTTGCAAAGTGCCTACCTGTAGATTTTGGCCTGTAGCTCAGCCGCCACCTAGGGAAACCTACCAAACCTGTGCATTTCTGAAAACTAGAGACCTAGGGGAATCCAAGATGGGGTGACTTGTGTGGCTCGGACCAGGTTCTGTTACCCAGAATCCTTTGCAAACCTCAAAATTTGGCTAAAAAAACACATGTTCCTTACATTTCTGTGGCAGAAAGTTCTGGAATCTGAGAGGAGCCACGAATTTCCTTCCACCCAGCGTTCCCCCACGTCTCCTGATAAAAATGATACCTCACTTGTGTGGGTAGGCCTAGCGCCCGCGACAGGAAACGCCCCAAAGCGCAACGTGGACACAGCCAAATTGGTGAAGGAAAACAGAGGTGTTTTTTGCAAAGTGCCTACCTGTAGATTTTGGCCTGTAGCTCAGCCGCCACCTAGGGAAACCTACCAAACCTGTGCATTTCTGAAAACTAGAGACCTAGGGGAATCCAAGATGGGGTGACTTGTGTGGCTCGGACCAGGTTCTGTTACCCATAATCCTTTGCAAACCTCAAAATTTGGCTAAAAAAACACATGTTCCTGATATTTCTGTGGCAGAAAGTTCTGGAATCTGAGAGGAGCCACGAATTTCATTCCACCCAGCGTTCCCCCACGTCTCACGATAAAAATGATACCTCACTTGTGTGGATAGGCCTAGCGCCCGCGACAGGAAACGCCCCAAAGCGCAACGTGGACACATCCAAATTTGCGAAGGAAAACAGAGGTGTTTTTTGCAAAGTGCCTACCTGTAGATTTTGGCCTGTAGATCAGCCGCCACCTAGGGAAACCTACCAAACCTGTGCATTTCTGAAAACTAGAGACCTAGGGGAATCCAAGATGGGGTGACTTGTGTGGCTCGGACCAGATTCTGTTACCCAGAATCCTTTGCAAACCTCAAAATTTGGCTAAAAAAACACATGTTCCTCACATTTCTGTGGCAGAACGTTCTGGAATCTGAGAGAAGCCACGAATTTCCTTCCACCCAGCGTTCCCCCACGTCTCCCGATAAAAATGATACCTCACTTGTGTGGGTAGGCCTAGTGCCCGTGACAGGAAATGCCCCAAAGCGCAAAGTGGACACAGCCAAATTGGTGAAGGAAAACAGAGGTGTTTTTTGCAAAGTGCCTACCTGTAGATTTTGGCCTGTAGCTCAGCCGCCACCTAGGGAAACCTACCAAACCTGTGCATTTCTGAAAACTAGAGACCTAGGGGAATCCAAGATGGGGTGACTTGTGTGGCTCGGACCAGGTTCTGTTACCCAGAATCCTTTGCAAACCTCAAAATTTGGCTAAAAAAACACATGTTCCTCACATTTCTGTGGCAGAAAGTTCTGGAATCTGAGAGGAGCCACGAATTTCCTTCCACCCAGCGTTCCCACACGTCTCACGATAAAAATGATACCTCACTTGTGTGGATAGGCCTAGCGCCCGTGACAGGAAATGCCCCAAAGCGCAACGTGGACACAGCCAAATTGGTGAAGGAAAACAGAGGTGTTTTTTGCAAAGTGCCTACCTGTAGATTTTGGCCTGTAGCTCAGCCGCCACCTAGGGAAACCTACCAAACCTGTGCATTTCTGAAAACTAGAGACCTAGGGGAATCCAAGATGGGGTGACTTGTGTGGCTCGGACCAGGTTCTGTTACCCAGAATCCTTTGCAAACCTCAAAATTTGGCTAAAAAAACACATGTTCCTCACATTTCTGTGGCAGAAAGTTCTGGAATCTGAGAGGAGCCATGAATTTCCTTCCACCCAGGGTTCCCCCACGTCTCCCGATAAAAATGATACCTCACTTGTGTGGGTAGGCCTAGTGCCCGTGACAGGAAATGCCCCAAAGCGCAACGTGGACACAGCCAAATTGGTGAAGGAAAACAGAGGTGTTTTTTGCAAAGTGCCTACCTGTAGATTTTGGCCTGTAGCTCAGCCGCCACCTAGGAAAACCTACCAAACCTGTGCATTTCTGAAAACTAGAGACCTAGGGGAATCCAAGATGGGGTGACTTGTGTGGCTCGGACCAGGTTCTGTTACCCAGAATCCTTTGCAAACCTCAAAATTTGGCTAAAAAAACACATGTTCCTCACATTTCTGTGGCAGAAAGTTCTGGAATCTGAGAGGAGCCACGAATTTCCTTCCACCCAGCGTTCCCCCACGTCTCACGATAAAAATGATACCTGACTTGTGTGGGTAGGCCTAGCGCCCGTGACAGGAAATGCCCCAAAGCGCAACGTGGACACAGCCAAATTGGTGAAGGAAAACAGAGGTGTTTTTTGCAAAGTGCCTACCTGTAGATTTTGGCCTGTAGCTCAGCCGCCACCTAGGGAAACCTACCAAACCTGTGCATTTCTGAAAACTAGAGACCTAGGGGAATCCAAGATGGGGTGACTTGTGTGGCTCGGACCAGGTTCTGTTACCCAGAATCCTTTGCAAACCTCAAAATTTGGCTAAAAAAACACATGTTCCTCACATTTCTGTGGCAGAAAGTTCTGGAATCTGAGAGGAGCCACGAATTTCCTTCCACCCAGCGTTCCCCCACATCTCCCGATAAAAATGATACCTGACATGTGTGGGTAGGCCTAGCGCCCGTGACAGGAAATTCCCCAAAGCGCAACGTGGACACAGCCAAATTGGTGAAGGAAAACAGAGGTGTTTTTTGCAAAGTGCCTACCTGCAGATTTTGGCCTGTAGCTCAGCCGCCACCTAGGGAAACCTACCAAACCTGTGCATTTCTGAAAACTAGAGACCTAGGGGAATCCAAGATGGGGTGACTTGTGTGGCTCGGACCAGGTTCTGTTACCCAGAATCCTTTGCAAACCTCAAAATTTGGCTAAAAAAAAACATGTTCCTCACATTTCTGTGGCAGAAAGTTCTGGAATCTGAGAGGAGCCACGTATTTCCTTCCACCCAGCGTTCCCCCACGTCTCACGATAAAAATGATATCTCACTTGTGTGGATAGGCCTAGCGCCCGCGACAGGAAACGCCCCAAAGCGCAACGTGGACACATCCAAATTTGTGAAGGAAAACAGAGGTGTTTTTTGCAAAGTGCCTACCTGTAGATTTTGGCCTGTAGCTCAGCCGCCACCTAGGGAAACCTACCAAACCTGTGCATTTCTGAAAACTAGAGACCTAGGGGAATCCAAGATGGGGTGACTTGTGTGGCTCGGACCAGATTCTGTTACCCAGAATCCTTTGCAAACCTCAAAATTTGGCTAAAAAAACACATGTTCCTCACATTTCTGTGGCAGAACGTTCTGGAATCTGAGAGGAGCCACGAATTTCCTTCCACCCAGTGTTCCCCCACGTCTCACGATAAAAATGATACCTCACATGTGTGGATAGGCCTAGCGCCCGCGACAGGAAACGCCCCAAAGCGCAACGTGGACACATCCAAATTTGTGAAGGAAAACAGAGGTGTTTTTTGCAAAGTGCCTACCTGTAGATTTTGGCCTGTAGCTCAGCCGCCACCTAGGGAAACCTACCAAACCTGTGCATTTCTGAAAACTAGAGACCTAGGGGAATCCAAGATGGGGTGACTTGTGTGGCTCGGACCAGGTTCTGTTACCCAGAATCCTTTGCAAACCTCAAAATTTGGCTAAAAAAACACATGTTCCTTACATTACTGTGGCAGAAAGTTCTGGAATCTGAGAGGAGCCACGAATTTCCTACCACCCAGCGTTCCCCCACGTCTCCCGATAAAAATGATACCTAACATGTGTGGGTAGGCCTAGCGCCCGTGACAGGAAATGCCCCAAAGCGCAACGTGGACACAGCCAAATTGGTGAAGGAAAACAGAGGTGTTTTTTGCAAAGTGCCTACCTGTAGATTTTGGCCTGTAGCTCAGCCGCCACCTAAGGAAACCTACCAAACCTGTGCATTTCTGAAAACTAGAGACCTAGAGGAATCCAAGATGGGGTGTCTTGTTTGGCTCGGACCAGGTTCTGTTACCCAGAATCCTTTGCAAACCTCAAAATTTGGCTAAAAAACACATGTTCCTCACATTTCTGTGGCAGAAAGTTCTGGAATCTGAGAGGAGCCACGAATTTCCTTCCACCCAGCGTTCCCCCACGTCTCCTGATAAAAATGATACCTGACTTGTGTGGGTAGGCCTAGCGCCCGTGACAGGAAATGCCCCAAAGCGCAACGTGGACACAGCCAAATTGGTGAAGGAAAACAGAGGTGTTTTTTGCAAAGTGCCTACCTGTAGATTTTGGCCTGTAGCTCAGCCGCCACCTAGGGAAACCTACCAAACCTGTGCATTTCTGAAAACTAGAGACCTAGGGGAATCCAAGATGGGGTGACTTGTGTGGCTCGGACCAGGTTCTGTTACCCAGAATCCTTTGCAAACCTCAAAATTTGGCTAAAAAAACACATGTTCCTCACATTTCTGTGGCAGAAAGTTCTGGAATCAGAGAGGAACCACGAATTTCCTTCCACCCAGCGTTCCCCCACGTCTCCCGATAAAAATGATATCTCACTTGTGTGGGTAGGCCTAGCGCCCGTGACAGGAAATGCCCCAAAGCTCAACGTGGACAAAGCCAAATTGGTGAAGGAAAACAGAGGTGTTTTTTGCAAAGTGCCTACCTGTAGATTTTGGCCTGTAGCTCAGCCGCCACCTAGGGAAACCTACCAAACCTGTGCATTTCTGAAAACTAGAGACCTAGGGGAATCCAAGATGGGGTGACTTGTGTGGCTCGGACCAGGTTCTGTTACCCAGAATCCTTTGCAAACCTCAAAATTTGGCTAAAAAAACACATGTTCCTCACATTTCTGTGGCAGAAAGTTCTGGAATCTGAGAGGAGCCACGAATTTCCTTCCACCCAGCGTTCCCCCACGTCTCACGATAAAAATGATACCTGACTTGTGTGGGTAGGCCTAGCGCCCGTGACAGGAAATGCCCCAAAGCGCAACGTGGACACAGCCAAATTGGTGAAGGAAAACAGAGGTGTTTTTTGCAAAGTGCCTACCTGTAGATTTTGGCCTGTAGCTCAGCCGCCACCTAGGGAAACCTACCAAACCTGTGCATTTCTGAAAACTAGAGACCTAGGGGAATCCAAGATGGGGTGACTTGTGTGGCTCGGACCAGGTTCTGTTACCCAGAATCCTTTGCAAACCTCAAAATTTGGCTAAAAAAACACATGTTCCTCACATTTCTGTGGCAGAAAGTTCTGGAATCTGAGAGGAGCCACGAATTTCCTTCCACCCAGCGTTCCCCCACATCTCCCGATAAAAATGATACCTGACATGTGTGGGTAGGCCTAGCGCCCGTGACAGGAAATTCCCCAAAGCGCAACGTGGACACAGCCAAATTGGTGAAGGAAAACAGAGGTGTTTTTTGCAAAGTGCCTACCTGCAGATTTTGGCCTGTAGCTCAGCCGCCACCTAGGGAAACCTACCAAACCTGTGCATTTCTGAAAACTAGAGACCTAGGGGAATCCAAGATGGGGTGACTTGTGTGGCTCGGACCAGGTTCTGTTACCCAGAATCCTTTGCAAACCTCAAAATTTGGCTAAAAAAAAACATGTTCCTCACATTTCTGTGGCAGAAAGTTCTGGAATCTGAGAGGAGCCACGTATTTCCTTCCACCCAGCGTTCCCCCACGTCTCACGATAAAAATGATATCTCACTTGTGTGGATAGGCCTAGCGCCCGCGACAGGAAACGCCCCAAAGCGCAACGTGGACACATCCAAATTTGTGAAGGAAAACAGAGGTGTTTTTTGCAAAGTGCCTACCTGTAGATTTTGGCCTGTAGCTCAGCCGCCACCTAGGGAAACCTACCAAACCTGTGCATTTCTGAAAACTAGAGACCTAGGGGAATCCAAGATGGGGTGACTTGTGTGGCTCGGACCAGATTCTGTTACCCAGAATCCTTTGCAAACCTCAAAATTTGGCTAAAAAAACACATGTTCCTCACATTTCTGTGGCAGAACGTTCTGGAATCTGAGAGGAGCCACGAATTTCCTTCCACCCAGTGTTCCCCCACGTCTCACGATAAAAATGATACCTCACATGTGTGGATAGGCCTAGCGCCCGCGACAGGAAACGCCCCAAAGCGCAACGTGGACACATCCAAATTTGTGAAGGAAAACAGAGGTGTTTTTTGCAAAGTGCCTACCTGTAGATTTTGGCCTGTAGCTCAGCCGCCACCTAGGGAAACCTACCAAACCTGTGCATTTCTGAAAACTAGAGACCTAGGGGAATCCAAGATGGGGTGACTTGTGTGGCTCGGACCAGGTTCTGTTACCCAGAATCCTTTGCAAACCTCAAAATTTGGCTAAAAAAACACATGTTCCTTACATTACTGTGGCAGAAAGTTCTGGAATCTGAGAGGAGCCACGAATTTCCTACCACCCAGCGTTCCCCCACGTCTCCCGATAAAAATGATACCTAACATGTGTGGGTAGGCCTAGCGCCCGTGACAGGAAATGCCCCAAAGCGCAACGTGGACACAGCCAAATTGGTGAAGGAAAACAGAGGTGTTTTTTGCAAAGTGCCTACCTGTAGATTTTGGCCTGTAGCTCAGCCGCCACCTAAGGAAACCTACCAAACCTGTGCATTTCTGAAAACTAGAGACCTAGAGGAATCCAAGATGGGGTGTCTTGTTTGGCTCGGACCAGGTTCTGTTACCCAGAATCCTTTGCAAACCTCAAAATTTGGCTAAAAAACACATGTTCCTCACATTTCTGTGGCAGAAAGTTCTGGAATCTGAGAGGAGCCACGAATTTCCTTCCACCCAGCGTTCCCCCACGTCTCCTGATAAAAATGATACCTGACTTGTGTGGGTAGGCCTAGCGCCCGTGACAGGAAATGCCCCAAAGCGCAACGTGGACACAGCCAAATTGGTGAAGGAAAACAGAGGTGTTTTTTGCAAAGTGCCTACCTGTAGATTTTGGCCTGTAGCTCAGCCGCCACCTAGGGAAACCTACCAAACCTGTGCATTTCTGAAAACTAGAGACCTAGGGGAATCCAAGATGGGGTGACTTGTGTGGCTCGGACCAGGTTCTGTTACCCAGAATCCTTTGCAAACCTCAAAATTTGGCTAAAAAAACACATGTTCCTCACATTTCTGTGGCAGAAAGTTCTGGAATCAGAGAGGAACCACGAATTTCCTTCCACCCAGCGTTCCCCCACGTCTCCCGATAAAAATGATATCTCACTTGTGTGGGTAGGCCTAGCGCCCGTGACAGGAAATGCCCCAAAGCGCAACGTGGACAAAGCCAAATTGGTGAAGGAAAACAGAGGTGTTTTTTGCAAAGTGCCTACCTGTAGATTTTGGCCTGTAGCTCAGCCGCCACCTAGGGAAACCTACCAAACCTGTGCATTTCTGAAAACTAGAGACCTAGGGGAATCCAAGATGGGGTGACTTGTGTGGCTCGGACCAGGTTCTGTTACCCAGAATCCTTTGCAAACCTCAAAATTTGGCTAAAAAAACACATGTTCCTGATATTTCTGTGGCAGAAAGTTCTGGAATCTGAGAGGAGCCACGAATTTCATTCCACCCAGCATTCCCCCACGTCTCACGATAAAAATGATACCTCACTTGTGTGGATAGGCCTAGCGCCCGCGACAGGAAACGCCCCAAAGCGCAACGTGGACACATCCAAATTTGCGAAGGAAAACAGAGGTGTTTTTTGCAAAGTGCCTACCTGTAGATTTTGGCCTGTAGATCAGCCGCCACCTAGGGAAACCTACCAAACCTGTGCATTTCTGAAAACTAGAGACCTAGAGGAATCCAAGATGGGGTGTCTTGTTTGGCTCGGACCAGGTTCTGTTACCCAGAATCCTTTGCAAACCTCAAAATTTGGCTAAAAAAACACATGTTCCTCACATTTCTGTGGCAGAAAGTTCTGGAATCTGAGAGAAGCCACGAATTTCCTTCCACCCAGCGTTCCCCCACGTCTCCCGATAAAAATGATACCTCACTTGTGTGGGTAGGCCTAGTGCCCGTGACAGGAAATGCCCCAAAGCGCAAAGTGGACACAGCCAAATTGGTGAAGGAAAACAGAGGTGTTTTTTGCAAAGTGCCTACCTGTAGATTTTGGCCTGTAGCTCAGCCGCCACCTAGGGAAACCTACCAAACCTGTGCATTTCTGAAAACTAGAGACCTAGGGGAATCCAAGATGGGGTGACTTGTGTGGCTCGGACCAGGTTCTGTTACCCAGAATCCTTTGCAAACCTCAAAATTTGGCTAAAAAAACACATGTTCCTCACATTTCTGTGGCAGAAAGTTCTGGAATCTGAGAGGAGCCACGAATTTCCTTCCACCCAGCGTTCCCACACGTCTCACGATAAAAATGATACCTCACTTGTGTGGATAGGCCTAGCGCCCGTGACAGGAAATGCCCCAAAGCGCAACGTGGACACAGCCAAATTGGTGAAGGAAAACAGAGGTGTTTTTTGCAAAGTGCCTACCTGTAGATTTTGGCCTGTAGCTCAGCCGCCACCTAGGGAAACCTACCAAACCTGTGCATTTCTGAAAACTAGAGACCTAGGGGAATCCAAGATGGGGTGACTTGAGTGGCTCGGACCAGGTTCTGTTACCCAGAATCCTTTGCAAACCTCAAAATTTGGCTAAAAAAAACACATGTTCCTCACATTTCTGTGGCAGAAAGTTCTGGAATCTGAGAGGAGCCATGAATTTCCTTCCACCCAGCGTTCCCCCACGTCTCCCGATAAAAATGATACCTCACTTGTGTGGGTAGGCCTAGTGCCCGTGACAGGAAATGCCCCAAAGCGCAACGTGGACACAGCCAAATTGGTGAAGGAAAACAGAGGTGTTTTTTGCAAAGTGCCTACCTGTAGATTTTGGCCTGTAGCTCAGCCGCCACCTAGGAAAACCTACCAAACCTGTGCATTTCTGAAAACTAGAGACCTAGGGGAATCCAAGATGGGGTGACTTGTGTGGCTCGGACCAGGTTCTGTTACCCAGAATCCTTTGCAAACCTCAAAATTTGGCTAAAAAAACACATGTTCCTCACATTTCTGTGGCAGAAAGTTCTGGAATCTGAGAGGAGCCACGAATTTCCTTCCACCCAGCGTTCCCCCACGTCTCCCAATAAAAATGATACCTGACTTGTGTGGGTAGGCCTAGCGCCCGTGACAGGAAATGCCCCAAAGCGCAACGTGGACACAGCCAAATTGGTGAAGGAAAACAGAGGTGTTTTTTGCAAAGTGCCTACCTGTAGATTTTGGCCTGTAGCTCAGCCGCCACCTAGGGAAACCTACCAAACCTGTGCATTTCTGAAAACTAGAGACCTAGGGGAATCCAAGATGGGGTGACTTGTGTGGCTCGGACCAGGTTCTGTTACCCAGAATCCTTTGCAAACCTCAAAATTTGGCTAAAAAAACACATGTTCCTCACATTTCTGTGGCAGAAAGTTCTGGAATCTGAGAGGAGCAACGAATTTCCTTCCACCCAGCGTTCCCCCATATCTCCCGATAAAAAAGATACCTGACATGTGTGGGTAGGCCTAGCGCCCGTGACAGGAAATTCCCCAAAGTGCAACGTGGACACAGCCAAATTGGTGAAGGAAAACAGAGGTGTTTTTTGCAAAGTGCCTACCTGCAGATTTTGGCCTGTAGCTCAGCCGCCACCTAGGGAAACCTACCAAACCTGTGCATTTCTGAAAACTAGAGACCTAGGGGAATCCAAGATGGGGTGACTTGTGTGGCTCGGACCAGGTTCTGTTACCCAGAATCCTTTGCAAACCTCAAAATTTGGCTAAAAAAAAACATGTTCCTCACATTTCTGTGGCAGAAAGTTCTGGAATCTGAGAGGAGCCACGAATTTCCTTCCACCCAGCGTTCCCCCACGTCTCACGATAAAAATGATATCTCACTTGTGTGGATAGGCCTAGCGCCCGCGACAGGAAACGCCCCAAAGCGCAACGTGGACACATCCAAATTTGTGAAGGAAAACAGAGGTGTTTTTTGCAAAGTGCCTACCTGTAGATTTTGGCCTGTAGCTCAGCCGCCACCTAGGGAAACCTACCAAACCTGTGCATTTCTGAAAACTAGAGACCTAGGGGAATCCAAGATGGGGTGACTTGTGTGGCACGGACCAGATTTGTTACCCAGAATCCTTTGCAAACCTCAAAATTTGGCTAAAAAAACACATGTTCCTCACATTTCTGTGGCAGAACGTTCTGGAATCTGAGAGGAGCCACGAATTTCCTTCCACCCAGTGTTCCCCCACGTCTCACGATAAAAATGATACCTCACATGTGTGGATAGGCCTAGCGCCCGCGACAGGAAACGCCCCAAAGCGCAACGTGGACACATCCAAATTTGTGAAGGAAAACAGAGGTGTTTTTTGCAAAGTGCCTACCTGTAGATTTTGGCCTGTAGCTCAGCCGCCACCTAGGGAAACCTACCAAACCTGTGCATTTCTGAAAACTAGAGACCTAGGGGAATCCAAGATGGGGTGACTTGTGTGGCTCGGACCAGGTTCTGTTACCCAGAATCCTTTGCAAACCTCAAAATTTGGCTAAAAAAACACATGTTCCTTACATTACTGTGGCAGAAAGTTCTGGAATCTGAGAGGAGCCACGAATTTCCTACCACCCAGCGTTCCCCCACGTCTCCCGATAAAAATGATACCTAACATGTGTGGGTAGGCCTAGCGCCCGTGACAGGAAATGCCCCAAAGCGCAACGTGGACACAGCCAAATTGGTGAAGGAAAACAGAGGTGTTTTTTGCAAAGTGCCTACCTGTAGATTTTGGCCTGTAGCTCAGCCGCCACCTAAGGAAACCTACCAAACCTGTGCATTTCTGAAAACTAGAGACCTAGAGGAATCCAAGATGGGGTGTCTTGTTTGGCTCGGACCAGGTTCTGTTACCCAGAATCCTTTGCAAACCTCAAAATTTGGCTAAAAAAACACATGTTCCTCACATTTCTGTGGCAGAAAGTTCTGGAATCTGAGAGGAGCCACGAATTTCCTTCCACCCAGCGTTCCCCCACGTCTCCTGATAAAAATGATACCTGACTTGTGTGGGTAGGCCTAGCGCCCGTGACAGGAAATGCCCCAAAGCGCAACGTGGACACAGCCAAATTGGTGAAGGAAAACAGAGGTGTTTTTTGCAAAGTGCCTACCTGTAGATTTTGGCCTGTAGCTCAGCCGCCACCTAGGGAAACCTACCAAACCTGTGCATTTCTGAAAACTAGAGACCTAGGGGAATCCAAGATGGGGTGACTTGTGTGGCTCGGACCAGGTTCTGTTACCCAGAATCCTTTGCAAACCTCAAAATTTGGCTAAAAAAACACATGTTCCTCACATTTCTGTGGCAGAAAGTTCTGGAATCAGAGAGGAACCACGAATTTCCTTCCACCCAGCGTTCCCCCACGTCTCCCGATAAAAATGATATCTCACTTGTGTGGGTAGGCCTAGCGCCCGTGACAGGAAATGCCCCAAAGCGCAACGTGGACAAAGCCAAATTGGTGAAGGAAAACAGAGGTGTTTTTTGCAAAGTGCCTACCTGTAGATTTTGGCCTGTAGCTCAGCCGCCACCTAGGGAAACCTACCAAACCTGTGCATTTCTACTAGAGACCTAGGGGAATCCAAGATGGGGTGACTTGTGTGGCTCGGACCAGGTTCTGTTACCCAGAATCCTTTGCAAACCTCAAAATTTGGCTAAAAAAACACATGTTCCTGATATTTCTGTGGCAGAAAGTTCTGGAATCTGAGAGGAGCCACGAATTTCATTCCACCCAGCATTCCCCCACGTCTCACGATAAAAATGATACCTCACTTGTGTGGATAGGCCTAGCGCCCGCGACAGGAAACGCCCCAAAGCGCAACGTGGACACATCCAAATTTGCAAAGGAAAACAGAGGTGTTTTTTGCAAAGTGCCTACCTGTAGATTTTGGCCTGTAGATCAGCCGCCACCTAGGGAAACCTACCAAACCTGTGCATTTCTGAAAACTAGAGACCTAGAGGAATCCAAGATTTGGTGTCTTGTTTGGCTCGGACCAGGTTCTGTTACCCAGAATCCTTTGCAAACCTCAAAATTTGGCTAAAAAAACACATGTTCCTCACATTTCTGTGGCAGAAAGTTCTGGAATCTGAGAGGAGCCACGAATTTCCTTCCACCCAGCGTTCCCCCACGTCTCCCGATAAAAATGATACCTGACTTGTGTGGGTAGGCCTAGCGCCCGTGACAGGAAATGCCCCAAAGCGCAACGTGGACACAGCCAAATTGGTGAAGGAAAACAGAGGTGTTTTTTGCAAAGTGCCTACCTGTAGATTTTGGCCTGTAGCTCAGCCGCCACCTAGGGAAACCTACCAAACCTGTGCATTTCTGAAAACTAGAGACCTAGGGGAATCCAAGATGGGGTGACTTGTGTGGCTCGGACCAGGTTCTGTTACCCAGAATCCTTTGCAAACCTCAAAATTTGGCTAAAAAAACACATGTTCCTTACATTTCTGTGGCAGAAAGTTCTGGAATCTGAGAGGAGCCACGAATTTCCTACCACCCAGCGTTCCCCCACGTCTCCTGATAAAAATGATACCTCACTTGTGTGGGTAGGCCTAGCGCCCGCGACAGGAAACGCCCCAAAGCGCAACGTGGACACAGCCAAATTGGTGAAGGAAAACAGAGGTGTTTTTTGCAAAGTGCCTACCTGTAGATTTTGGCCTGTAGCTCAGCCGCCACCTAGGGAAACCTACCAAACCTGTGCATTTCTGAAAACTAGAGACCTAGGGGAATCCAAGATGGGGTGACTTGTGTGGCTCGGACCAGGTTCTGTTACCCAGAATCCTTTGCAAACCTCAAAATTGGCTAAAAAAACACATGTTCCTCACATTTCTGTGGCAGAAAGTTCTGGAATCTGAGAGGAGCCACGAATTTCCTTCCACCCAGCGTTCCCCCACATCTCCCGATAAAAATGATACCTGACATGTGTGGGTAGGCCTAGCGCCCGTGACAGGAAATTCCCCAAAGCGCAACGTGGACACAGCCAAATTGGTGAAGGAAAACAGAGGTGTTTTTTGCAAAGTGCCTACCTGTAGATTTTGGCCTGTAGCTCAGCCGCCACCTAGGGAAACCTACCAAACCTGTGCATTTCTGAAAACTAGAGACCTAGGGGAATCCAAGATGGGGTGACTTGTGTGGCTCGGACCAGGTTCTGTTACCCAGAATCCTTTGCAAACCTCAAAATTTGGCTAAAAAAAAACATGTTCCTCACATTTCTGTGGCAGAAAGTTCTGGAATCTGAGAGGAGCCACGAATTTCCTTCCACCCAGCGTTCCCCCACGTCTCCCGATAAAAATGATACCTGACATGTGTGGGTAGGCCTAGCGCCCGTGACAGGAAATTCCCCAAAGCGCAACGTGGACACAGCCAAATTGGTGAAGGAAAACAGAGGTGTTTTTTGCAAAGTGCCTACCTGTAGATTTTGGCCTGTAGCTCAGCCGCCACCTAGGGAAACCTACCAAACCTGTGCATTTCTGAAAACTAGAGACCTAGGGGAATCCAAGATGGGGTGACTTGTGTGGCTCGGACCAGGTTCTGTTACCCAGAATCCTTTGCAAACCTCAAAATTTGGCTAAAAAAAAACATGTTCCTCACATTTCTGTGGCAGAAAGTTCTGGAATCTGAGAGGAGCCACGAATTTCCTTCCACCCAGCGTTCCCCCACGTCTCACGATAAAAATGATATCTCACTTGTGTGGATAGGCCTAGCGCCCGCGACAGGAAACGCCCCAAAGCGCAACGTGGACACATCCAAATTTGTGAAGGAAAACAGAGGTGTTTTTTGCAAAGTGCCTATGTGTAGATTTTGGCCTGTAGCTCAGCCGCCACCTAGGGAAACCTACCAAACCTGTGCATTTCTGAAAACTAGAGACCTAGGGGAATCCAAGATGGGGTGACTTGTGTGGCTCGGACCAGATTCTGTTACCCAGAATCCTTTGCAAACCTCAAAATTTGGCTAAAAAAACACATGTTCCTCACATTTCTGTGGCAGAACGTTCTGGAATCTGAGAGGAGCCACGAATTTCCTTCCACCCAGTGTTCCCCCACGTCTCACGATAAAAATGATACCTCACATGTGTGGATAGGCCTAGCGCCCGCGACAGGAAACGCCCCAAAGCGCAACGTGGACACATCCAAATTTGCGAAGGAAAACAGAGGTGTTTTTTGCAAAGTGCCTACCTGTAGATTTTGGCCTGTAGCTCAGCCGCCACCTAGGGAAACCTACCAAACCTGTGCATTTCTGAAAACTAGAGACCTAGGGGAATCCAAGATGGGGTGACTTGTGTGGCTCGGACCAGGTTCTGTTACCCAGAATCCTTTGCAAACCTCAAAATTTGGCTAAAAAAAACACATGTTCCTTACATTACTGTGGCAGAAAGTTCTGGAATCTGAGAGGAGCCACGAATTTCCTACCACCCAGCGTTCCCCCACGTCTCCCGATAAAAATGATACCTGACATGTGTGGGTAGGCCTAGCGCCCGTGACAGGAAACGCCCCAAAGCGCAACGTGGACACAGCCAAATTGGTGAAGGAAAACAGGTGTTTTTTGCAAAGTGCCTACCTGTAGATTTTGGCCTGTAGCTCAGCCGCCACCTAAGGAAACCTACCAAACCTGTGCATTTCTGAAAACTAGAGACCTAGAGGAATCCAAGATGGGGTGTCTTGTTTGGCTCGGACCAGGTTCTGTTACCCAGAATCCTTTGCAAACCTCAAAATTTGGCTAAAAAAACACATGTTCCTCACATTTCTGTGGCAGAAAGTTCTGGAATCTGAGAGGAGCCACGAATTTCCTTCCACCCAGCGTTCCCCCACGTCTCCTGATAAAAATGATACCTGACTTGTGTGGGTAGGCCTAGCGCCCGTGACAGGAAATGCCCCAAAGCGCAACGTGGACACAGCCAAATTGGTGAAGGAAAACAGAGGTGTTTTTTGCAAAGTGCCTACCTGTAGATTTTGGCCTGTAGCTCAGCCGCCACCTAGGGAAACCTACCAAACCTGTGCATTTCTGAAAACTAGAGACCTAGGGGAATCCAAGATGGGGTGACTTGTGTGGCTCGGACCAGGTTCTGTTACCCAGAATCCTTTGCAAACCTCAAAATTTGGCTAAAAAAACACATGTTCCTCACATTTCTGTGGCAGAAAGTTCTGGAATCTGAGAGGAACCACGAATTTCCTTCCACCCAGCGTTCCCCCACGTCTCCCGATAAAAATGATATCTCACTTGTGTGGGTAGGCCTAGCGCCCGTGACAGGAAATGCCCCAAAGCGCAACGTGGACAAAGCCAAATTGGTGAAGGAAAACAGAGGTGTTTTTTGCAAAGTGCCTACCTGTAGATTTTGGCCTGTAGCTCAGCCGCCACCTAGGGAAACCTACCAAACCTGTGCATTTCTGAAAACTAGAGACCTAGGGGAATCCAAGATGGGGTGACTTGTGTGGCTCGGACCAGGTTCTGTTACCCAGAATCCTTTGCAAACCTCAAAATTTGGCTAAAAAAACACATGTTCCTGATATTTCTGTGGCAGAAAGTTCTGGAATCTGAGAGGAGCCACGAATTTCATTCCACCCAGCATTCCCCCACGTCTCACGATAAAAATGATACCTCACTTGTGTGGATAGGCCTAGCGCCCGCGACAGGAAACGCCCCAAAGCGCAACGTGGACACATCCAAATTTGCGAAGGAAAACAGAGGTGTTTTTTGCAAAGTGCCTACCTGTAGATTTTGGCCTGTAGATCAGCCGCCACCTAGGGAAACCTACCAAACCTGTGCATTTCTGAAAACTAGAGACCTAGGGGAATCCAAGATGGGGTGACTTGTGTGGCTCGGACCAGGTTCTGTTACCCAGAATCCTTTGCAAACCTCAAAATTTGGCTAAAAAAACACATGTTCCTCACATTTCTGTGGCAGAAAGTTCTGGAATCTGAGATGAGCCACGAATTTCCTTCCACCCAGCGTTCCCCCACGTCTCCCGATAAAAATGATACCTGACTTGTGTGGGTAGGCCTAGCGCCCGTGACAGGAAATGCCCCAAAGCGCAACGTGGACACAGCCAAATTGGTGAAGGAAAACAGAGGTGTTTTTTGCAAAGTGCCTACCTGTAGATTTTGGCCTGTAGCTCAGCCGCCACCTAGGGAAACCTACCAAACCTGTGCATTTCTGAAAACTAGAGACCTAGGGGGAATCCAAGATGGGGTGACTTGTGTGGCTCGGACCAGGTTCTGTTACCCAGAATCCTTTGCAAACCTCAAAATTTGGCTAAAAAAACACATGTTCCTCACATTTCTGTGGCAGAAAGTTCTGGAATCTGAGAGGAGCCACGAATTTCCTTCCACCCAGCGTTCCCCCACGTCTCCCGATAGAAATGATATCTCACTTGTGTGGGTAGGCCTAGCGCCCGTGACAGGAAATGCCCCAAAGCGCAACGTGGACAAAGCCAAATTGGTGAAGGAAAACAGAGGTGTTTTTTGCAAAGTTCCTACCTGTAGATTTTGGCCTGTAGCTCAGCCGCCACCTAGGGAAACCTACCAAACCTGTGCATTTCTGAAAACTAGAGACCTAGGGGAATCCAAGATGGGGTGACTTGTGTGGCTCGGACCAGGTTCTGTTACCCAGAATCCTTTGCAAACCTCAAAATTTGGCTAAAAAAACACATGTTCCTCACATTTCTGTGGCAGAAAGTTCTGGAATCTGAGAGGAGCCACGAATTTCCTTCCACCCAGCGTTCCCCCACGTCTCCCGATAAAAATGATACCTGACTTGTGTGGGTAGGCCTAGCGCCCGTGACAGGAAATGCCCCAAAGCGCCACGTGGACACAGCCAAATTGGTGAAGGAAAACAGAGGTGTTTTTTGCAAAGTGCCTACCTGTAGATTTTGGCCTGTAGCTCAGCCGCCACCTAGGGAAACCTACCAAACCTGTGCATTTCTGAAAACTAGAGACCTAGGGGAATCCAAGATGGGGTGACTTGTGTGCTCGGACCAGGTTCTGTTACCCATAATCCTTTGCAAACCTCAAAATTTGGCTAAAAAAACACATGTTCCTGATATTTCTGTGGCAGAAAGTTCTGAAATCTGAGAGGAGCCACGAATTTTATTCCACCCAGCGTTCCCCCACGTCTCACGATAAAAATGATACCTCACTTGTGTGGATAGGCCTAGCGCCCGCGACAGGAAACGCCCCAAAGCGCAACGTGGACACATCCAAATTTGCGAAGGAAAACAGAGGTGTTTTTTGCAAAGTGCCTACCTGTAGATTTTGGCCTGTAGATCAGCCGCCACCTAGGGAAACCTACCAAACCTGTGCATTTCTGAAAACTAGAGACCTAGAGGAATCCAAGATGGGGTGTCTTGTTTGGCTCGGACCAGGTTCTGTTACCCAGAATCCTTTGCAAACCTCAAAATTTGGCTAAAAAAACACATGTTCCTCACATTTCTGTGGCAGAAAGTTCTGGAATCTGAGAGGAGCCACGAATTTCCTTCCACCCAGCGTTCCCCCACGTCTCCTGATAAAAATGATACCTGACTTGTGTGGGTAGGCCTAGCGCCCGTGACAGGAAATGCCCCAAAGCGCAACGTGGACACAGCCAAATTGGTGAAGGAAAACAGAGGTGTTTTTTGCAAAGTGCCTACCTGTAGATTTTGGCCTGTAGCTCAGCCGCCACCTAGGGAAACCTACCAAACCTGTGCATTTCTGAAAACTAGAGACCTAGGGGAATCCAAGATGGGGTTACTTGTGTGGCTCGGACCAGGTTCTGTTACCCAGAATCCTTTGCAAACCTCAAAATTTGGCTAAAAAAACACATGTTCCTCACATTTCTGTGGCAGAAAGTTCTGGAATCTGAGAGGAGCCACGAATTTCCTTACACCCAGCGTTCCCACACGTCTCACGATAAAAATGATACCTCACTTGTGTGGATAGGCCTAGCGCCCGTGACAGGAAATGCCCCAAAGCGCAACGTGGACACAGCCAAATTGGTGAAGGAAAACAGAGGTGTTTTTTGCAAAGTGCCTACCTGTAGATTTTGGCCTGTAGCTCAGCCGCCACCTAGGGAAACCTACCAAACCTGTGCATTTCTGAAAACTAGAGACCTAGGGGAATCCAAGATGGGGTGACTTGTGTGGCTCGGACCAGGTTCTGTTACCCAGAATCCTTTGCAAACCTCAAAATTTGGCTAAAAAAACACATGTTCCTCACATTTCTGTGGCAGAAAGTTCTGGAATCTGGGAGGAGCCATGAATTTCCTTCCACCCAGCGTTCCCCCACGTCTCCCGATAAAAATGATACCTCACTTGTGTGGGTAGGCCTAGTGCCCGTGACAGGAAATGCCCCAAAGCGCAACGTGGACACAGCCAAATTGGTGAAGGAAAACAGAGGTGTTTTTTGCAAAGTGCCTACCTGTAGATTTTGGCCTGTAGCTCAGCCGCCACCTAGGAAAACCTACCAAACCTGTGCATTTCTGAAAACTAGAGACCTAGGGGAATCCAAGATGGGGTGACTTGTGTGGCTCGGACCAGGTTCTGTTACCCAGAATCCTTTGCAAACCTCAAAATTTGGCTAAAAAAACACATGTTCCTCACATTTCTGTGGCAGAAAGTTCTGGAATCTGAGAGGAGCCACGAATTTCCTTCCACCCATCGTTCCCCCACATCTCCCGATAAAAATGATACCTGACATGTGTGGGTAGGCCTAGCGCCCGTGACAGGAAATTCCCCAAAGCGCAACGTGGACACAGCCAAATTGGTGAAGGAAAACAGAGGTGTTTTTTGCAAAGTGCCTACCTGTAGATTTTGGCCTGTAGCTCAGCCGCCACCTAGGGAAACCTACCAAACCTGTGCATTTCTGAAAACTAGAGACCTAGGGGAATCCAAGATGGGGTGACTTGTGTGGCTCGGACCAGGTTCTGTTACCCAGAATCCTTTGCAAACCTCAAAATTTGGCTAAAAAAAAACATGTTCCTCACATTTCTGTGGCAGAAAGTTCTGGAATCTGAGAGGAGCCACGAATTTCCTTCCACCCAGCGTTCCCCCACGTCTCACGATAAAAATGATACCTCACTTGTGTGGATAGGCCTAGCGCCCGCGACAGTAAACGCCCCAAAGCGCAACGTGGACACATCCAAATTTGTGAAGGAAAACAGAGGTGTTTTTTGCAAAGTGCCTACCTGTAGATTTTGGCCTGTAGCTCAGCCGCCACCTAGGGAAACCTACCAAACCTGTGCATTTCTGAAAACTAGAGACCTAGGGGAATCCAAGATGGGGTGACTTGTGTGGCTCGGACCAGGTTCTGTTACCCAGAATCCTTTGCAAACCTCAAAATTTGGCTAAAAAAACACATGTTCCTCACATTACTGTGGCAGAAAGTTCTGGAATCTGAGAGGAGCCACGAATTTCCTACCACCCAGCGTTCCCCCACGTCTCCCGATAAAAATGATACCTGACATGTGTGGGTAGGCCTAGCGCCCGTGACAGGAAATGCCCCAAAGCGCAACGTGGACACAGCCAAATTGGTGAAGGAAAACAGAGGTGTTTTTTGCAAAGTGCCTACCTGTAGATTTTGGCCTGTAGCTCAGCCGCCACCTAGGGAAACCTACCACACCTGTGCATTTCTGAAAACTAGAGACCTAGGGGAATCCAAGATGGGGTGACTTGTGTGGCTCGGACCAGGTTCTGTTACCCAGAATCCTTTGCAAACCTCAAAATTTGGCTAAAAAAACACATGTTCCTCACATTTCTGTGGCAGAAAGTTCTGGAATCTGAGAGGAGCCACGAATTTCCTTCCACCCAGCGTTCCCCCTCGTCTCCCGATAAAAATGATACCTCACTTGTGTGGGTAGGCCTAGCGCCCGTGACAGGAAATGCCCCAAAGCGCAACGTGGACAAAGCCAAATTGGTGAAGGAAAACAGAGGTGTTTTTTGCAAAGTGCCTACCTGTAGATTTTGGCCTGTAGCTCAGCCGCCACTTAGGGAAACCTACCAAACCTGTGCATTTCTGAAAACTAGAGACCTAGGGGAATCCAAGATGGGGTGACTTGTGTGGCTCGGACCAGGTTCTGTTACCCAGAATCCTTTGCAAACCTCAAAATTTGGCTAAAAAAACACATGTTCCTCACATTTCTGTGGCAGAAAGTTCTGGAATCTGAGAGGAGCCACGAATTTCCTTCCACCCAGCGTTCCCCCACGTCTCCCGATAAAAATGATACCTGACTTGTGTGGGTAGGCCTAGCGCCCGTGACAGGAAATGCCCCAAAGCGCAACGTGGACACAGCCAAATTGGTGAAGGAAAACAGAGGTGTTTTTTGCAAAGTGCCTACCTGTAGATTTTGGCCTGTAGATCAGCCGCCACCTAGGGAAAGCTACCTAACCTGTGCATTTCTGAAAACTAGAGACCTAGGGGAATCCAAGATGGGGTGACTTGTGTGGCTCGGACCAGGTTCTGTTACCCAGAATCCTTTGCAAACCTCAAAATTTTGCTAAAAAAACACATGTTCCTCACATTTCTGTGGCAGAAAGTTCTGGAATCTGAGAGGAGCCACGAATTTCCTTCCACCCAGCGTTCCTCCACGTCTCCCGATAAAAATGATACCTGACATGTGTGGGTAGGCCTAGCGCCCGTGACAGGAAATGCCCCAAAGCGCAACGTGGACACAGCCAAATTGGTGAAGGAAAACAGAGGTGTTTTTTGCAAAGTTCCTACCTGTAGATTTTGGCCTGTAGCTCAGCCGCCACCTAGGGAAACCTACCAAACCTGTGCATTTCTGAAAACTAGAGACCTAGGGGAATCCAAGATGGGGTGACTTGTGTGGCTCGGACCAGGTTCTGTTACCCATAATCCTTTGCAAACCTCAAAATTTAGCTAAAAAAACACATGTTCCTGATATTTCTGTGGCAGAAAGTTCTGGAATCTGAGAGGAGCCACGAATTTCATTCCACCCAGCGTTCCCCCACGTCTCACGATAAAAATGATACCTCACTTGTGTGGATAGGCCTAGCGCCCGCGACAGGGAACGCCCCAAAGCGCAACGTGGACACTTCCAAATTTGCGAAGGAAAACAGAGGTGTTTTTTGCAAAGTGCCTACCTGTAGATTTTGGCCTGTAGATCAGCCGCCACCTAGGGAAACCTACCAAACCTGTGCATTTCTGAAAACTAGAGACCTAGAGGAATCCAAGATGGGGTGTCTTGTTTGGCTCGGACCAGGTTCTGTTACCCAGAATCCTTTGCAAACCTCAAAATTTGGCTAAAAAAACACATGTTCCTCACATTTCTGTGGCAGAAAGTTCTGGAATCTGAGAGGAGCCACGAATTTCCTTCCACCCAGCGTTCCCCCACGTCTCCTGATAAAAATGATACCTGACTTGTGTGGGTAGGCCTAGCGCCCGTGACAGGAAATGCCCCAAAGCGCAACGTGGACACAGCCAAATTGGTGAAGGAAAACAGAGGTGTTTTTTGCAAAGTGCCTACCTGTAGATTTTGGCCTGTAGCTCAGCCGCCACCTAGGGAAAGCTACCAAACCTGTGCATTTCTGAAAACTAGAGACCTAGGGGAATCCAAGATGGGGTGACTTGTGTGGCTCGGACCAGGTTCTGTTACCCAGAATCCTTTGCTAACCTCAAAATTTGGCTAAAAAAACACATGTTCCTCACATTTCTGTGGCAGAAAGTTCTGGAATCTGAGAGGAACCACGAATTTCCTTCCACCCAGCGTTCCTCCACGTCTCCCGATAAAAATGATACCTGACATGTGTGGGTAGGCCTAGCGCCCGTGACAGGAAATGCCCCAAAGCGCAACGTGGACACAGCCAAATTGGTGAAGGAAAACAGAGGTGTTTTTTGCAAAGTGCCTACCTGTAGATTTTGGCCTGTAGCTCAGCCGCCACCTAGGGAAACCTACCAAACCTGTGCATTTCTGAAAACTAGAGACCTAGGGGAATCCAAGATGGGGTGACTTGTGTGGCTCGGACCAGGTTCTGTTACCCATAATCCTTTGCAAACCTCAAAATTTAGCTAAAAAAACACATGTTCCTGATATTTCTGTGGCAGAAAGTTCTGGAATCTGAGAGGAGCCACGAATTTCATTCCACCCAGCATTCCCCCACGTCTCACGATAAAAATGATACCTCACTTGTGTGGATAGGCCTAGCGCCCGCGACAGGAAACGCCCCAAAGCGCAACGTGGACACATCCAAATTTGCGAAGGAAAACAGAGGTGTTTTTTGCAAAGTGCCTACCTGTAGATTTTGGCCTGTAGATCAGCCGCCACCTAGGGAAACCTACCAAACCTGTACATTTCTGAAAACTAGAGACCTAGAGGAATCCAAGATGGGGTGTCTTGTTTGGCTCGGACCAGGTTCTGTTATCCAGAATCCTTTGCAAACCTCAAAATTTGGCTAAAAAAACACATGTTCCTCACATTTCTGTGGCAGAAAGTTCTGGAATCTGAGAGGAGCCACGAATTTCCTTCCACCCAGCGTTCCCCCACGTCTCCTGATAAAAATGATACCTGACTTGTGTGGGTAGGCCTAGCGCCCGTGACAGGAAATGCCCCAAAGCGCAACGTGGACACAGCCAAATTGGTGAAGGAAAACAGAGGTGTTTTTTGCAAAGTGCCTACCTGTAGATTTTGGCCTGTAGCTCAGCCGCCACCTAGGGAAACCTACCAAACCTGTGCATTTCTGAAAACTAGAGACCTAGGGGAATCCAAGATGGGGTGACTTGTGTGGCTCGGACCAGGTTCTGTTACCCAGAATCCTTTGCAAACCTCAAAATTTGGCTAAAAAAACACATATTCCTCACATTTCTGTGGCAGAAAGTTCTGGAATCTGAGAGGAACCACGAATTTCCTTCCACCCAGCGTTCCCCCACGTCTCCCGATAAAAATGATATCTCACTTGTGTGGGTAGGCCTAGCGCCCGTGACAGGAAATGCCCCAAAGCGCAACGTGGACAAAGCCAAATTGGTGAAGGAAAACAGAGGTGTTTTTTGCAAAGTGCCTACCTGTAGATTTTGGCCTGTAGCTCAGCCGCCACCTAGGGAAACCTACCAAACCTGTGCATTTCTGAAAACTAGAGACCTAGGGGAATCCAAGATGGGGTGACTTGTGTGGCTCGGACCAGGTTCTGTTACCCAGAATCCTTTGCAAACCTCAAAATTTGGCTAAAAAAACACATGTTCCTGATATTTCTGTGGCAGAAAGTTCTGGAATCTGAGAGGAGCCACAAATTTCATTCCACCCAGCATTCCCCCACGTCTCACGATAAAAATGATACCTCACTTGTGTGGATAGGCCTAGCGCCCGCGACAGGAAACGCCCCAAAGCGCAACGTGGACACATCCAAATTTGCGAAGGAAAACAGAGGTGTTTTTTGCAAAGTGCCTACCTGTAGATTTTGGCCTGTAGATCAGCCGCCACCTAGGGAAACCTACCAAACCTGTGCATTTCTGAAAACTAGAGACCTAGAGGAATCCAAGATGGGGTGTCTTGTTTGGCTCGGACCAGGTTCTGTTACCCAGAATCCTTTGCAAACCTCAAAATTTGGCTAAAAAAACACATGTTCCTCACATTTCTGTGGCAGAAAGTTCTGGAATCTGAGAGGAGCCACGAATTTCCTTCCACCCAGCGTTCCCCCACGTCTCCCGATAAAAATGATACCTGACTTGTGTGGGTAGGCCTAGCGCCCGTGACAGGAAATGCCCCAAAGCGCAACGTGGACACAGCCAAATTGGTGAAGGAAAACAGAGGTGTTTTTTGCAAAGTGCCTACCTGTAGATTTTGGCCTGTAGCTCAGCCGCCACCTAGGGAAACCTACCAAACCTGTGCATTTCTGAAGACTAGAGACCTAGGGGAATCCAAGATGGGGTGACTTGTGTGGCTCGGACCAGGTTCTGTTACCCAGAATCCTTTGCAAACCTCAAAATTTGGCTAAAAAAACACATGTTCCTCACATTTCTGTGGCAGAAAGTTCTGGAATCTGAGAGGAGCCACGAATTTCCTTCCACCCAGCGTTCCCCCACGTCTCCCGATAAAAATGATATCTCACTTGTGTGGGTAGGCCTAGCGCCCGTGACAGGAAATGCCCCAAAGCGCAACGTGGACAAAGCCAAATTGGTGAAGGAAAACAGAGGTGTTTTTTGCAAAGTGCCTACCTGTAGATTTTGGCCTGTAGCTCAGCTGCCACCTAGGGAAACCTACCAAACCTGTGCATTTCTGAAAACTAGAGACCTAGGGGAATCCAAGATGGGGTGACTTGTGTGGCTCGGACCAGGTTCTGTTACCCAGAATCCTTTGCAAACCTCAAAATTTGGCTAAAAAAACACATGTTCCTCACATTTCTGTGGCAGAAAGTTCTGGAATCTAAGAGGAGCCACGAATTTCCTTCCACCCGGCGTTCCCCCACGTCTCCCGATAAAAATGATACCTGACTTGTGTGGGTAGGCCTAGCGCCCGTGACAGGAAATGCCCCAAAGCGCAACGTGGACACAGCCAAATTGGTGAAGGAAAACAGAGGTGTTTTTTGCAAAGTGCCTACCTGTAGATTTTGGCCTGTAGCTCAGCCGCCACCTAGGGAAACCTACCAAACCTGTGCATTTCTGAAAACTAGAGACCTAGGGGAATCCAAAATGGGGTGACTTGTGTGGCTCGGACCAGGTTCTGTTACCCAGAATCCTTTGCAAACCTCAAAATTTGGCTAAAAAAACACATGTTCCTTACATTTCTGTGGCAGAAAGTTCTGGAATCTGAGAGGAGCCACGAATTTCCTACCACCCAGCGTTCCCCCACGTCTCCTGATAAAAATGATACCTCACTTGTGTGGGTAGGCCTAGCGCCCGCGACAGGAAACGCCCCAAAGAGCAACGTGGACACAGCCAAATTGGTGAAGGAAAACAGAGGTGTTTTTTGCAAAGTGCCTACCTGTAGATTTTGGCCTGTAGCTCAGCCGCCACCTAGGGAAACCTACCAATCCTGTGCATTTCTGAAAACTAGAGACCTAGGGGAATCCAAGATGGGGTGACTTGTGTGGCTCGGACCAGGTTCTGTTACCCATAATCCTTTGCAAACCTCAAAATTTGGCTAAAAAAACACATGTTCCTGATATTTCTGTGGCAGAAAGTCCCGGAATCTGAGAGGAGCCACGAATTTCATTCCACCCAGCGTTCCCCCACGTCTCACGATAAAAATGATACCTCACTTGCGTGGATAGGCCTAGCGCCCGCGACAGGAAACGCCCCAAAGCGCAACGTGGACACATCCAAATTTGCGAAGGAAAACAGAGGTGTTTTTTGCAAAGTGCCTACCTGTAGATTTTGGCCTGTAGATCAGCCGCCACCTAGGGAATCCTACCAAACCTGTGCATTTCTGAAAACTAGAGACCTAGAGGAATCCAAGACGGGGTGTCTTGTTTGGCTCGGACCAGGTTCTGTTACCCAGAATCCTTTGCAAACCTCAAAATTTGGCTAAAAAAACACATGTTCCTCACATTTCTGTGGCAGAAAGTTCTGGAATCTGAGAGGAGCCACGAATTTCCTTCCACCCAGCGTTCCCCCACGTCTCCTGATAAAAATGATACCTGACTTGTGTGGGTAGGCCTAGCGCCCGTGACAGGAAATGCCCCAAAGCGCAACGTGGACACAGCCAAATTGGTGAAGGAAAACAGAGGTGTTTTTTGCAAAGTGCCTATCTGTAGATTTTGGCCTGTAGCTCAGCCGCCACCTAGGGAAACCTACCAAACCTGTGCATTTCTGAAAACTAGAGACCTAGGGGAATCCAAGATGGGGTGACTTGTGTGGCTCGGACCAGGTTCTGTTACCCAGAATCCTTTGCAAACCTCAAAATTTGGCTAAAAAAACACATGTTCCTCACATTTCTGTGGCAGAAAGTTCTGGAATCTGAGAGGAGCCACGAATTTCCTTCCACCCAGCGTTCCCCCACGTCTCCCGATAAAAATGATATCTCACTTGTGTGGGTAGGCCTAGCGCCCGTGACAGGAAATGCCCCAAAGCGCAACGTGGACAAAGCCAAATTGGTGAAGGAAAACAGAGGTGTTTTTTGCAAAGTGCCTACCTGTAGATTTTGGCCTGTAGCTCAGCCGCCACCTAGGGAAACCTACCAAACCTGTGCATTTCTGAAAACTAGAGACCTAGAGGAATCCAAGATGGGGTGACTTGTGTGGCTCGGACCAGGTTCTGTTACCCAGAATCCTTTGCAAACCTCAAAATTTGGCTAAAAAAACACATGTTACTGATATTTCTGTGGCAGAAAGTTCTGGAATCTGAGAGGAGCCACGAATTTCATTCCACCCAGCATTCCCCCACGTCTCACGATAAAAATGATACCTCACTTGTGTGGATAGGCCTAGCGCCCGCGACAGGAAACGCCCCAAAGCGCAACGTGGACACATCCAAATTTGCGAAGGAAAACAGAGGTGTTTTTTGCAAAGTGCCTACCTGTAGATTTTGGCCTGTAGATCAGCCGCCACCTAGGGAAACCTACCAAACCTGTGCATTTCTGAAAACTAGAGACCTAGAGGAATCCAAGATGGGGTGTCTTGTTTGGCTCGGACCAGGTTCTGTTACCCAGAATCCTTTGCAAACCTCAAAATTTGGCTAAAAAAACACATGTTCCTCACATTTCTGTGGCAGAAAGTTCTGGAATCTGAGAGGAGCCACGAATTTCCTTCCACCCAGCGTTCCCCCACGTCTCCCGATAAAAATGATACCTGACTTGTGTGGGTAGGCCTAGCGCCCGTGACAGGAAATGCCCCAAAGCGCAACGTGGACACAGCCAAATTGGTGAAGGAAAACAGAGGTGTTTTTTGCAAAGTGCCTACCTGTAGATTTTGGCCTGTAGCTCAGCCGCCACCTAGGGAAACCTACCAAACCTGTGCATTTCTGAAAACTAGAGACCTAGGGGAATCCAAGATGGGGTGACTTGTGTGGCTCGGACCAGGTTCTGTTACCCAGAATCCTTTGCAAACCTCAAAATTTGGCTAAAAAAACACATGTTCCTCACATTTCTGTGGCAGAAAGTTCTGGAATCTGAGAGGAGCCACGAATTTCCTTCCACCCAGCATTCCCCCACGTCTCCCGATAAAAATGATATCTCACTTGTGTGGGTAGGCCTAGCGCCCGTGACAGGAAATGCCCCAAAGCGCAACGTGGACAAAGCCAAATTGGTGAAGGAAAACAGAGGTGTTTTTTGCAAAGTGCCTACCTGTAGATTTTGGCCTGTAGCTCAGCCGCCACCTAGGGAAACCTACCAAACCTGTGCATTTCTGAAAACTAGAGACCTAGGGGAATCCAAGATGGGGTGACTTGTGTGGTTCGGACCAGGTTCTGTTACCCAGAATCCTTTGCAAACCTCAAAATTTGGCTAAAAAAAACACATGTTCCTCACATTTCTGTGGCAGAAAGTTCTGGAATCTGAGAGGAGCCACGAATTTCCTTCCACCCAGCGTTCCCCAACGTCTCCCGATAAAAATTATACCTGACTTGTGTGGGTAGGCCTAGCGCCCGTGACAGGAAATGCCCCAAAGCACAACGTGGACACAGCCAAATTGGTGAAGGAAAACAGAGGTGTTTTTTGCAAAGTGCCTACCTGTAGATTTTGGCCTGTAGCTCAGCCGCCACCTAGGGAAACCTACCAAACCTGTGCATTTCTGAAAACTAGAGACCTAGGGGAATCCAAGATGGGGTGACTTGTGTGGCTCGGACCAGGTTCTGTTACCCAGAATCCTTTGCAAACCTCAAAATTTGGCTAAAAAAACACATGTTCCTTACATTTCTGTGGCAGAAAGTTCTGGAATCTGAGAGGAGCCACGAATTTCCTACCACCCAGCGTTCCCCCACGTCTCCCGATAAAAATGATACCTGACATGTGTGGGAATGCCTAGCGCCCGCGACAGGAAATGTCCCAAAGCGCAACGTGGACACAGCCAAATTGGTGAAGGAAAACAGAGGTGTTTTTTGCAAAGTGCCTACCTGTAGATTTTGGCTTGTAGCTCAGCCGCCACCTAGGGAAACCTACCAAACCTGTGCATTTCTGAAAACTAGATACCTGGTGGAATCCAAGATGGGGTGACTTGTTTGGCTCGGACCAGGTTCTGTTACCCAGAATCCTTTGCAAACCTCAAAATTTGGCTAAAAAAACACATGTTCCTCACATTTCTGTGGCAGAAAGTTCTGGAATCTGAGAGGAGCCACGAATTTCCTTCCACCCAGCATTCCCCCACGTCTCCCGATAAAAATGATACCTCACCTGTGTGGGTAGGCCTAGCGCCCGTGACAGGAAATGGCCCAAAGCGCAACGTGGACACAGCCAAATTGGTGAAGGAAAACAGAGGTGTTTTTTGCAAAGTGCCTACCTGTAGATTTTGGCCTGTAGCTCAGCCGCCACCTAGGGAAACCTACCAAATCTGTGCATTTCTGAAAACTAGAGACCTAGGGGAATCCAAGATGGGGTGACTTGTGTGGCTCGGACCAGGTTCTGTTACCCAGAATCCTTTGCAAACCTCAAAATTTGGCTAAAAAAACACATGTTCCTCACATTTCTGTGGCAGAAAGTTCTGGAATCTGAGAGGAGCCACGAATTTCCTTCCACCCAGCGTTCCCCCACGTCTCCCGATAAAAATGATAACTGACTTGTGTGGGTAGGCCTAGCGCCCGTGACAGGAAATGCCCCAAAGCGCAACGTGGACACAGCCAAATTGGTGAAGGAAAACAGAGGTGTTTTTTGCAAAGTGCCTACCTGTAGATTTTGGCCTGTAGATCAGCCGCCACCTAGGGAAAGCTACCAAACCTGTGCATTTCTGAAAACTAGAGACCTAGGGGAATCCAAGATGGGGTGACTTGTGTGGCTCGGACCAGGTTCTGTTACCCAGAATCCTTTGCAAACCTCAAAATTTTGCTAAAAAAACACATGTTCCTCACATTTCTGTGGCAGAAAGTTCTGGAATCTGAGAGGAGCCACGAATTTCCTTCCACCCAGCGTTCCTCCACGTCTCCCGATAAAAATGATACCTGACATGTGTGGGTAGGCCTAGCGCCCGTGACAGAAAATGCCCCAAAGCGCAACGTGGACACAGCCAAATTGGTGAAGGAAAACAGAGGTGTTTTTTGCAAAGTGCCTACCTGTAGATTTTGGCCTGTAGCTCAGCCGCCACCTAGGGAAACCTACCAAACCTGTGCATTTCTGAAAACTAGAGACCTAGGGGAATCCAAGATGGGGTGACTTGTGTGGCTCGGACCAGGTTCTGTTACCCATAATCCTTTGCAAACCTCAAAATTTAGCTAAAAAAACACATGTTCCTGATATTTCTGTGGCAGAAAGTTCTGGAATCTGAGAGGAGCCACGAATTTCATTCCACCCAGCGTTCCCCCACGTCTCACGATAAAAATGATACCTCACTTGTGTGGATAGGCCTAGCGCCCGCGACAGGGAACGCCCCAAAGCGCAACGTGGACACATCCAAATTTGCGAAGGAAAACAGAGGTGTTTTTTGCAAAGTGCCTACCTGTAGATTTTGGCCTGTAGATCAGCCGCCACCTAGGGAAACCTACCAAACCTGTGCATTTCTGAAAACTAGAGACCTAGAGGAATCCAAGATGGGGTGTCTTGTTTGGCTCGGACCAGGTTCTGTTACCCAGAATCCTTTGCAAACCTCAAAATTTGGCTAAAAAAACACATGTTCCTCACATTTCTGTGGCAGAAAGTTCTGGAATCTGAGAGGATGCACGAATTTCCTTCCACCCAGCGTTCCCCCACGTCTCCTGATAAAAATGATACCTGACTTGTGTGGGTAGGCCTAGCGCCCGTGACAGGAAATGCCCCAAAGCGCAACGTGGACACAGCCAAATTGGTGAAGGAAAACAGAGGTGTTTTTTGCAAAGTGCCTACCTGTAGATTTTGGCCTGTAGCTCAGCCGCCACCTAGGGAAAGCTACCAAACCTGTGCATTTCTGAAAACTAGAGACCTAGGGGAATCCAAGATGGGGTGACTTGTGTGGCTCGGACCAGGTTCTGTTACCCAGAATCCTTTGCTAACCTCAAAATTTAGCTAAAAAAACACATGTTCCTCACATTTCTGTGGCAGAAAGTTCTGGAATCTGAGAGGAACCACGAATTTCCTTCCACCCAGCGTTCCTCCACGTCTCCCGATAAAAATGATACCTGACATGTGTGGGTAGGCCTAGCGCCCGTGACAGGAAATGCCCCAAAGCGCAACGTGGACACAGCCAAATTGGTGAAGGAAAACAGAGGTGTTTTTTGCAAAGTGCCTACCTGTAGATTTTGGCCTGTAGCTCAGCCGCCACCTAGGGAAACCTACCAAACCTGTGCATTTCTGAAAACTAGAGACCTAGGGGAATCCAAGATGGGGTGACTTGTGTGGCTCGGACCAGGTTCTGTTACCCATAATCCTTTGCAAACCTCAAAATTTAGCTAAAAAAACACATGTTCCTGATATTTCTGTGGCAGAAAGTTCTGGAATCTGAGAGGAGCCACGAATTTCATTCCACCCAGCATTCCCCCACGTCTCACGATAAAAATGATACCTCACTTGTGTGGATAGGCCTAGCGCCCGCGACAGGAAACGCCCCAAAGCGCAACGTGGACACATCCAAATTTGCGAAGGAAAACAGAGGTGTTTTTTGCAAAGTGCCTACCTGTAGATTTTGGCCTGTAGATCAGCCGCCACCTAGGGAAACCTACCAAACCTGTACATTTCTGAAAACTAGAGACCTAGAGGAATCCAAGATGGGGTGTCTTGTTTGGCTCGGACCAGGTTCTGTTATCCAGAATCCTTTGCAAACCTCAAAATTTGGCTAAAAAAACACATGTTCCTCACATTTCTGTGGCAGAAAGTTCTGGAATCTGAGAGGAGCCACGAATTTCCTTCCACCCAGCGTTCCCCCACGTCTCCTGATAAAAATGATACCTGACTTGTGTGGGTAGGCCTAGCGCCCGTGACAGGAAATGCCCCAAAGCGCAACGTGGACACAGCCAAATTGGTGAAGGAAAACAGAGGTGTTTTTTGCAAAGTGCCTACCTGTAGATTTTGGCCTGTAGCTCAGCCGCCACCTAGGGAAACCTACCAAACCTGTGCATTTCTGAAAACTAGAGACCTAGGGGAATCCAAGATGGGGTGACTTGTGTGGCTCGGACCAGGTTCTGTTACCCAGAATCCTTTGCAAACCTCAAAATTTGGCTAAAAAAACACATATTCCTCACATTTCTGTGGCAGAAAGTTCTGGAATCTGAGAGGAACCACGAATTTCCTTCCACCCAGCGTTCCCCCACGTCTCCCGATAAAAATGATATCTCACTTGTGTGGGTAGGCCTAGCGCCCGTGACAGGAAATGCCCCAAAGCGCAACGTGGACAAAGCCAAATTGGTGAAGGAAAACAGAGGTGTTTTTTGCAAAGTGCCTACCTGTAGATTTTGGCCTGTAGCTCAGCCGCCACCTAGGGAAACCTACCAAACCTGTGCATTTCTGAAAACTAGAGACCTAGGGGAATCCAAGATGGGGTGACTTGTGTGGCTCGGACCAGGTTCTGTTACCCAGAATCCTTTGCAAACCTCAAAATTTGGCTAAAAAAACACATGTTCCTGATATTTCTGTGGCAGAAAGTTCTGGAATCTGAGAGGAGCCACAAATTTCATTCCACCCAGCATTCCCCCACGTCTCACGATAAAAATGATACCTCACTTGTGTGGATAGGCCTAGCGCCCGCGACAGGAAACGCCCCAAAGCGCAACGTGGACACATCCAAATTTGCGAAGGAAAACAGAGGTGTTTTTTGCAAAGTGCCTACCTGTAGATTTTGGCCTGTAGATCAGCCGCCACCTAGGGAAACCTACCAAACCTGTGCATTTCTGAAAACTAGAGACCTAGAGGAATCCAAGATGGGGTGTCTTGTTTGGCTCGGACCAGGTTCTGTTACCCAGAATCCTTTGCAAACCTCATAATTTGGCTAAAAAAACACATGTTCCTCACATTTCTGTGGCAGAAAGTTCTGGAATCTGAGAGGAGCCACGAATTTCCTTCCACCCAGCGTTCCCCCACGTCTCCCGATAAAAATGATACCTGACTTGTGTGGGTAGGCCTAGCGCCCGTGACAGGAAATGCCCCAAAGCGCAACGTGGACACAGCCAAATTGGTGAAGGAAAACAGAGGTGTTTTTTGCAAAGTGCCTACCTGTAGATTTTGGCCTGTAGCTCAGCCGCCACCTAGGGAAACCTACCAAACCTGTGCATTTCTGAAGACTAGAGACCTAGGGGAATCCAAGATGGGGTGACTTGTGTGGCTCGGACCAGGTTCTGTTACCCAGAATCCTTTGCAAACCTCAAAATTTGGCTAAAAAAACACATGTTCCTCACATTTCTGTGGCAGAAAGTTCTGGAATCTGAGAGGAGCCACGAATTTCCTTCCACCCAGCGTTCCCCCACGTCTCCCGATAAAAATGATATCTCACTTGTGTGGGTAGGCCTAGCGCCCGTGACAGGAAATGCCCCAAAGCGCAACGTGGACAAAGCCAAATTGGTGAAGGAAAACAGAGGTGTTTTTTGCAAAGTGCCTACCTGTAGATTTTGGCCTGTAGCTCAGCCGCCACCTAGGGAAACCTACCAAACCTGTGCATTTCTGAAAACTAGAGACCTAGGGGAATCCAAGATGGGGTGACTTGTGTGGCTCGGACCAGGTTCTGTTACCCAGAATCCTTTGCAAACCTCAAAATTTGGCTAAAAAAACACATGTTCCTCACATTTCTGTGGCAGAAAGTTCTGGAATCTAAGAGGAGCCACGAATTTCCTTCCACCCGGCGTTCCCCCACGTCTCCCGATAAAAATGATACCTGACTTGTGTGGGTAGGCCTAGCGCCCGTGACAGGAAATGCCCCAAAGCGCAACGTGGACACAGCCAAATTGGTGAAGGAAAACAGAGGTGTTTTTTGCAAAGTGCCTACCTGTAGATTTTGGCCTGTAGCTCAGCCGCCACCTAGGGAAACCTACCAAACATGTGCATTTCTGAAAACTAGAGACCTAGGGGAATCCAAGATGGGGTGACTTGTGTGGCTCGGACCAGGTTCTGTTACCCAGAATCCTTTGCAAACCTCAAAATTTGGCTAAAAAAACACATGTTCCTTACATTTCTGTGGCAGAAAGTTCTGGAATCTGAGAGGAGCCACGAATTTCCTACCACCCAGCGTTCCCCCACGTCTCCTGATAAAAATGATACCTCACTTGTGTGGGTAGGCCTAGCGCCCGCGACAGGAAACGCCCCAAAGCGCAACGTGGACACAGCCAAATTGGTGAAGGAAAACAGAGGTGTTTTTTGCAAAGTGCCTACCTGTAGATTTTGGCCTGTAGCTCAGCCGCCACCTAGGGAAACCTACCAATCCTGTGCATTTCTGAAAACTAGAGACCTAGGGGAATCCAAGATGGGGTGACTTGTGTGGCTCGGACCAGGTTCTGTTACCCAGAATCCTTTGCAAACCTCAAAATTTGGCTAAAAAAACACATGTTCCTGATATTTCTGTGGCAGAAAGTCCCGGAATCTGAGAGGAGCCACGAATTTCATTCCACCCAGCGTTCCCCCACGTCTCACGATAAAAATGATACCTCACTTGCGTGGATAGGCCTAGCGCCCGCGACAGGATACGCCCCAAAGCGCAACGTGGACACATCCAAATTTGCGAAGGAAAACAGAGGTGTTTTTTGCAAAGTGCCTACCTGTAGATTTTGGCCTGTAGATCAGCCGCCACCTAGGGAAACCTACCAAACCTGTGCATTTCTGAAAACTAGAGACCTAGAGGAATCCAAGATGGGGTGTCTTGTTTGGCTCGGACCAGGTTCTGTTACCCAGAATCCTTTGCAAACCTCAAAATTTGGCTAAAAAAACACATGTTCCTCACATTTCTGTGGCAGAAAGTTCTGGAATCTGAGAGGAGCCACGAATTTCCTTCCACCCAGCGTTCCCCCACGTCTCCTGATAAAAATGATACCTGACTTGTGTGGGTAGGCCTAGCGCCCGTGACAGGAAATGCCCCAAAGCGCAACGTGGACACAGCCAAATTGGTGAAGGAAAACAGAGGTGTTTTTTGCAAAGTGCCTACCTGTAGATTTTGGCCTGTAGCTCAGCCGCCACCTAGGGAAACCTACCAAACCTGTGCATTTCTGAAAACTAGAGACCTAGGGGAATCCAAGATGGGGTGACTTGTGTGGCTCGGACCAGGTTCTGTTACCCAGAATCCTTTGCAAACCTCAAAATTTGGCTAAAAAAACACATGTTCCTCACATTTCTGTGGCAGAAAGTTCTGGAATCTGAGAGGAGCCACGAATTTCCTTCCACCCAGCGTTCCCCCACGTCTCCCGATAAAAATGATATCTCACTTGTGTGGGTAGGCCTAGCGCCCGTGACAGGAAATGCCCCAAAGCGCAACGTGGACAAAGCCAAATTGGTGAAGGAAAACAGAGGTGTTTTTTGCAAAGTGCCTACCTGTAGATTTTGGCCTGTAGCTCAGCCGCCACCTAGGGAAACCTACCAAACCTGTGCATTTCTGAAAACTAGAGACCTAGAGGAATCCAAGATGGGGTGACTTGTGTGGCTCGGACCAGGTTCTGTTACCCAGAATCCTTTGCAAACCTCAAAATTTGGCTAAAAAAACACATGTTACTGATATTTCTGTGGCAGAAAGTTCTGGAATCTGAGAGGAGCCACGAATTTCATTCCACCCAGCATTCCCCCACGTCTCACGATAAAAATGATACCTCACTTGTGTGGATAGGCCTAGCGCCCGCGACAGGAAACGCCCCAAAGCGCAACGTGGACACATCCAAATTTGCGAAGGAAAACAGAGGTGTTTTTTGCAAAGTGCCTACCTGTAGATTTTGGCCTGTAGATCAGCCGCCACCTAGGGAAACCTACCAAACCTGTGCATTTCTGAAAACTAGAGACCTAGAGGAATCCAAGATGGGGTGTCTTGTTTGGCTCGGACCAGGTTCTGTTACCCAGAATCCTTTGCAAACCTCAAAATTTGGCTAAAAAAACACATGTTCCTCACATTTCTGTGGCAGAAAGTTCTGGAATCTGAGAGGAGCCACGAATTTCCTTCCACCCAGCGTTCCCCCACGTCTCCCGATAAAAATGATACCTGACTTGTGTGGGTAGGCCTAGCGCCCGTGAAAGGAAATGCCCCAAAGCGCAACGTGGACACAGCCAAATGGGTGAAGGAAAACAGAGGTGTTTTTGGCAAAGTGCCTACCTGTAGATTTTGGCCTGTAGCTCAGCCGCCACCTAGGGAAACCTACCAAACCTGTGCATTTCTGAAAACTAGAGACCTAGGGGAATCCAAGATGGGGTGACTTGTGTGGCTCGGACCAGGTTCTGTTACCCAGAATCCTTTGCAAACCTCAAAATTTGGCTAAAAAAACACATGTTCCTCACATTTCTGTGGCAGAAAGTTCTGGAATCTGAGAGGAGCCACGAATTTCCTTCCACCCAGCATTCCCCCACGTCTCCCGATAAAAATGATATCTCACTTGTGTGGGTAGGCCTAGCGCCCGTGACAGGAAATGCCCCAAAGCGCAACATGGACAAAGCCAAATTGGTGAAGGAAAACAGAGGTGTTTTTTGCAAAGTGCCTACCTGTAGATTTTGGCCTGTAGCTCAGCCGCCACCTAGGGAAACCTACCAAACCTGTGCATTTCTGAAAACTAGAGACCTAGGGGAATCCAAGATGGGGTGACTTGTGTGGCTCGGACCAGGTTCTGTTACCCAGAATCCTTTGCAAACCTCAAAATTTGGCTAAAAAAACACATATTCCTCACATTTCTGTGGCAGAAAGTTCTGGAATCTGAGAGGAGCCACGAATTTCCTTCCACCCAGCGTTCCCCCACGTCTCCCGATAAAAATGATACCTGACTTGTGTGGGTAGGCATAGCGCCCGTGACAGGAAATGCCCCAAAGCGCAACGTGGACACAGCCAAATTGGTGAAGGAAAACAGAGGTGTTTTTTGCAAAGTGCCTACCTGTAGATTTTGGCCTGTAGCTCAGCCGCCACCTAGGGAAACCTACCAAACCTGTGCATTTCTGAAAACTAGAGACCTAGGGGAATCCAAGATGGGGTGACTTGTGTGGCTCGGACCAGGTTCTGTTACCCAGAATCCTTTGCAAACCTCAAAATTTGGCTAAAAAAACACATGTTCCTTACATTTCTGTGGCAGAAAGTTCTGGAATCTGAGAGGAGCCACGAATTTCCTACCACCCAGCGTTCCCCCACGTCTCCTGATAAAAATGATACCTCACTTGTGTGGGAATGCCTAGCGCCCGCGACAGGAAATGCCCCAAACCGCAACGTGGACACATCCAAATTTGTGAAGGAAAACAGAGGTGTTTTTTGCAAAGTGCCTACCTGTAGATTTTGGCTTGTAGCTCAGCCGCCACCTAGGGAAACCTACCAAAGCTGTGCATTTCTGAAAACTAGATACCTGGTGGAATCCAAGATGGGGTGACTTGTTTGGCTCGGACCAGGTTCTGTTACCCAGAATCCTTTGCAAACCTCAAAATTTGGCTAAAAAAACACATGTTCCTCACATTTCTGTGGCAGAAAGTTCTGGAATCTGAGAGGAGCCACGAATTTCCTTCCACCCAGCATTCCCCCACGTCTCCCGATAAAAATGATACCTCACCTGTGTGGGTAGGCCTAGCGCCCGTGACAGGAAATGGCCCAAAGCGCAACGTGGACACAGCCAAATTGGTGAAGGAAAACAGAGGTGTTTTTTGCAAAGTGCCTACCTGTAGATTTTGGCCTGTAGCTCAGCCGCCACCTAGGGAAACCTACCAAATCTGTGCATTTCTGAAAACTAGAGACCTAGGGGAATCCAAGATGGGGTGACTTGTGTGGCTCGGACCAGGTTCTGTTACCCAGAATCCTTTGCAAACCTCAAAATTTGGCTAAAAAAACACATGTTCCTCACATTTCTGTGGCAGAAAGTTCTGGAATCTGAGAGGAGCCACGAATTTCCTTCCACCCAGCGTTCCCCCACTTCTCCCGATAAAAATGATACCTCACTTGTGTGGGTAGGCCTAGTGCCCGTGACAGGAAATGCCCCAAAGCGCAACGTGGACACAGCCAAATAGGTGAAGGAAAACAGAGGTGTTTTTTGCAAAGTGCCTACCTGTAGATTTTGGCCTGTAGCTCAGCCGCCACCTAGGGAAACCTACCAAACCTGTGCATTTCTGAAAACTAGAGACCTAGGGGAATCCAAGATGGGGTGACTTGTGTGGCTCGGACCAGGTTCTGTTACCCAGAATCCTTTGCAAACCTCAAAATTTGGCTAAAAAAACACATGTTCCTCACATTTCTGTGGCAGAAAGTTCTGGAATCTGAGAGGAGCCACGAATTTCCTTCCACCCAGCGTTCCCCCACGTCTCACGATAAAAATGATACCTCACTTGTGTGGATAGGCCTAGCGCCCGTGACAGGAAATGCCCCAAAGCGCAACGTGGACACAGCCAAATTGGTGAAGGAAAACAGAGGTGTTTTTTGCAAAGTGCCTACCTGTAGATTTTGGCCTGTAGCTCAGCCGCCACCTAGGGAAACCTACCAAACCTGTGCATTTCTGAAAACTAGAGACCTAGGGGAATCCAAGATGGGGTGACTTGTGTGGCTCGGACCAGGTTCTGTTACCCAGAATCCTTTGCAAACCTCAAAATTTGGCTAAAAAAACACATGTTCCTCACATTTCTGTGGCAGAAAGTTCTGGAATCTGAGAGGAGCCATGAATTTCCTTCCACCCAGCGTTCCCCCACGTCTCCCGATAAAAATGATACCTCACTTGTGTGGGTAGGCCTAATGCCCGTGACAGGAAATGCCCCAAAGTGCAACGTGGACACAGCCAAATTGGTGAAGGAAAACAGAGGTGTTTTTTGCAAAGTGCCTACCTGTAGATTTTGGCCTGTAGCTCAGCCGCCACCTAGGAAAACCTACCAAACCTGTGCATTTCTGAAAACTAGAGACCTAGGGGAATCCAAGATGGGGTGACTTGTGTGGCTCGGACCAGGTTCTGTTACCCAGAATCCTTTGCAAACCTCAAAATTTGGCTAAAAAAACACATGTTCCTCACATTTCTGTGGCAGAAAGTTCTGGAATCTGAGAGGAGCCACGAATTTCCTTCCACCCAGCGTTCCCCCACATCTCCCGATAAAAATGATACCTGACATGTGTGGGTAGGCCTAGCGCCCGTGACAGGAAATTCCCCAAAGCGCAACGTGGACACAGCCAAATTGGTGAAGGAAAACAGAGGTGTTTTTTGCAAAGTGCCTACCTGTAGATTTTGGCCTGTAGCTCAGCCGCCACCTAGGGAAACCTACCAAACCTGTGCATTTCTGAAAACTAGAGACCTAGGGGAATCCAAGATGGGGTGACTTGTGTGGCTCGGACCAGGTTCTGTTACCCAGAATCCTTTGCAAACCTCAAAATTTGGCTAAAAAAAAACATGTTCCTCACATTTCTGTGGCAGAAAGTTCTGGAATCTGAGAGGAGCCACGAATTTCCTTCCACCCAGCGTTCCCCCACGTCTCACGATAAAAATGATACCTCACTTGTGTGGATAGGCCTAGCGCCCGCGACAGGAAACGCCCCAAAGCGCAACGCGGACACATCCAAATTTGTGAAGGAAAACAGAGGTGTTTTTTGCAAAGTGCCTACCTGTAGATTTTGGCCTGTAGCTCAGCCGCCACCTAGGGAAACCTACCAAACCTGTGCATTTCTGAAAACTAGAGACCTAGGGGAATCCAAGATGGGGTGACTTGTGTGGCTCGGACCAGGTTCTGTTACCCAGAATCCTTTGCAAACCTCAAAATTTGGCTAAAAAAACACATGTTCCTCACATTTCTGTGGCAGAACGTTCTGGAATCTGAGAGGAGCCACGAATTTCCTTCCACCCAGTGTTCCCCCACGTCTCCCGATAAAAATGATACCTGACATCTGTGGGTAGGCCTAGCGCCCGTGACAGGAAATGCCCCAAAGCGCAACGTGGACACAGCCAAATTGGTGAAGGAAAACAGAGGTGTTTTTTGCAAAGTGCCTACCTGTAGATTTTGGCCTGTAGCTCAGCCGCCACCTAGGGAAACCTACCAAACCTGTGCATTTCTGAAAACTAGAGACCTAGGGGAATCCAAGATGGGGTGACTTGTGTGGCTCGGACCAGGTTCTGTTACCCAGAATCCTTTGCAAACCTCAAAATTTGGCTAAAAAAACACATGTTCCTCACATTTCTGTGGCAGAAAGTTCTGGAATCTGAGAGGAGCCACGAATTTCCTTCCACCCAGCGTTCCCCCACGTCTCCCGATAAAAATGATACCTCACTTGTGTGGGTAGGCCTAGCGCCCGTGACAGGAAATGCCCCAAAGCGCAACGTGGACACAGCCAAATTGGTGAAGGAAAACAGAGGTGTTTTTTGCAAAGTGCCTACCTGTAGATTTTGGCCTGTAGCTCAGCCGCCACCTAAGGAAACCTACCAAACCTGTGCATTTCTGAAAAATAGAGACCTAGGGGAATCCAAGATGGGGTGACTTGTGTGGCTCGGACCAGGTTCTGTTACCCAGAATCCTTTGCAAACCTCAAAATTTGGCTAAAAAAACACATGTTCCTCATATTTCTGTGGCAGAAAGTTCTGGAATCTGAGAGGAGCCACGAATTTCCTTCCACCCAGCGTTCCCCCACGTCTCCCGATAAAAATGATACCTCACTTGTGTGGGTAGGCCTAGCGCCCGTGACAGGAAATGCCCCAAATCGCAACGTGGACAAAGCCAAATTGGTGAAGGAAAACAGAGGTGTTTTTTGCAAAGTGCCTACCTGTAGATTTTGGCCTGTAGCTCAGCCGCCACCTAGGGAAACCTACCAAACCTGTGCATTTCTGAAAACTAGAGACCTAGGGGAATCCAAGATGGGGTGACTTGTGTGGCTCAGACCAGGTTCTGTTACCCAGAATCCTTTGCAAACCTCAAAATTTGGCTAAAAAAACACATGTTCCTCACATTTCTGTGGCAGAAAGTTCTGGAATCTGAGAGGAGCCACGAATTTCCTTCCACCCAGCGTTCCCCCACGTCTCCCGATAAAAATGATACCTGACCTGTGTGGGTAGGCCTAGCGCCCGTGACAGGAAATGCCCCAAAGCGCAACGTGGACACAGCCAAATTGGTGAAGGAAAACAGAGGTGTTTTTTGCAAAGTGCCTACCTGTAGATTTTGGCCTGTAGCTCAGCCGCCACCTAGGGAAACCTACCAAACCTGTGCATTTCTGAAAACTAGAGACCTAGGGGAATCCAAGATGGGGTGACTTGTGTGGCTCGGACCAGGTTCTGTTACCCAGAATCCTTTGCAAACCTCAAAATTTGGCTAAAAAAACACATGTTCCTCACATTTCTGTGGCAGAAAGTTCTGGAATCTGAGAGGAGCCACGAATTTCCTTCCACCCAGTGTTCCCCCACGTCTCCCGATAAAAATGATACCTCACTTGTGTGGATAGGCCTAGCGCCCGTGACAGGAAATGCCCCAAAGCGCAACGTGGACACAGCCAAATTGGTGAAGGAAAACAGAGGTGTTTTTTGCAAAGTGCCTACCTGTAGATTTTGGCCTGTAGCTCAGCCGCCACCTAGGGAAACCTACCAAACCTGTGCATTTCTGAAAACTAGAGACCTAGGGGAATCCAAGATGGGGTGACTTGTGTGGCTCGGACCAGGTTCTGTTACCCAGAATCCTTTGCAAACCTCAAAATGTGGCTAAAAAAACACATGTTCCTTACATTTCTGTGGCAGAAAGTTCTGGAATCTGAGAGGAGCCACAAATTTCCTTCCACCCAGCGTTCCCCCACGTCTCCCGATAAAAATGATACCTCACTTGTGTGGGTAGGCCTAGCGCCCGTGACAGGAAATGCCCCAAAGCGCAACGTGGACACAGCCAAATTGGTGAAGGAAAACAGAGGTGTTTTTTGCAAAGTGCCTACCTGTAGATTTTGGCCTGTAGCTCAGCCGCCACCTAGGGAAACCTACCAAACCTGTGCATTGCTGAAAACTAGAGACCTAGGGGAATCCAAGATGGGGTGACTTGTTTGGCTCGGACCAGGTTCTGTTACCCAGAATCCTTTGCAAACCTCAAAATTTGGCTAAAAAAACACATGTTCCTCACATTTCTGTGGCAGAAAGTTCTGGAATCTGAGAGGAGCCACGAATTTCCTTCCACCCAGCATTCCCCCACGTCTCCCGATAAAAATGATACCTCACCTGTGTGGGTAGGCCTAGCGCCCGTGACAGGAAATGGCCCAAAGCTCAACGTGGACACAGCCAAATTGGTGAAGGAAAACAGAGGTGTTTTTTGCAAAGTGCCTACCTGTAGATTTTGGCCTGTAGCTCAGCCGCCACCTAGGGAAACCTACCAAACCTGTGCATTTCTGAAAACTAGAGACCTAGGGGAATCCAAGATGGGGTGACTTGTGTGGCTCGGACCAGGTTCTGTTACCCAGAATCCTTTGCAAACCTCAAAATTTGGCTAAAAAAACACATGTTCCTCACATTTCTGTGGCAGAAAGTTCTGGAATCTGAGAGGAGCCACGTATTTCCTTCCACCCAGCGTTCCCCCACGTCTCCCGATAAAAATGATACCTCACTTGTGTGGGTAGGCCTAGTGCCCGTGACAGGAAATGCCCCAAAGCGCAACGTGGACACAGCCAAATTGGTGAAGGAAAACAGAGGTGTTTTTTGCAAAGTGCCTACCTGTAGATTTTGGCCTGTAGCTCAGCCGCCACCTAGGAAAACCTACCAAACCTGTGCATTTCTGAAAACTAGAGACCTAGGGGAATCCAAGATGGGGTGACTTGTGTGGCTCGGACCAGGTTCTGTTACCCAGAATCCTTTGCAAACCTCAAAATTTGGCTAAAAAAACACATGTTCCTCACATTTCTGTGGCAGAAAGTTCTGGAATCTGAGAGGAGCCACGAATTTCCTTCCACCCAGCGTTCCCCCACGTCTCCTGATAAAAATTATACCTGACATGTGTGGGTAGGCCTAGCGCCTGTGACAGGAAATGCCCCAAAGCGCAACGTGGACACAGCCAAATTGGTGAAGGAAAACAGAGGTGTTTTTTGCAAAGTGCCTACCTGTAGATTTTGGCCTGTAGCTCAGCCGCCACCTAGGGAAACCTACCAAACCTGTGCATTTCTGAAAACTAGAGACCTAGGGGAATCCAAGATGGGGTGACTTGTGTGGCTCGGACCAGGTTCTGTTACCCAGAATCCTTTGCAAACCTCAAAATTTGGCTAAAAAAACACATGTTCCTCACATTTCTGTGGCAGAAAGTTCTGGAATCTGAGAGGAGCCACGAATTTCCTTCCACCCAGCATTCCCCCACGTCTCCCGATAAAAATGATACCTCACCTGTGTGGGTAGGCCTAGCGCCCGTGACAGGAAATGGCCCAAAGCGCAACGTGGACACAGCCAAATTGGTGAAGGAAAACAGAGGTGTTTTTTGCAAAGTGCCTACCTGTAGATTTTGGCCTGTAGCTCAGCCGCCACCTAGGGAAACCTACCAAACCTGTGCATTCTGAAAACTAGAGACCTAGAGGAATCCAAGATGGGGTGTCTTGTTTGGCTCGGACCAGGTTCTGTTACCCAGAATCCTTTGCAAACCTCAAAATTTGGCTAAAAAAACACATGTTCCTCACATTTCTGTGGCAGAAAGTTCTGGAATCTGAGAGGAGCCACGAATTTCCTTCCACCCAGCGTTCCCCCACGTCTCCTGATAAAAATGATACCTGACTTGTGTGGGTAGGCCTAGCGCCCGTGACAGGAAATGCCCCAAAGCGCAACGTGGACACAGCCAAATTGGTGAAGGAAAACAGAGGTGTTTTTTGCAAAGTGCCTACCTGTAGATTTTGGCCTGTAGCTCAGCCGCCACCTAGGGAAACCTACCAAACCTGTGCATTTCTGAAAACTAGAGACCTAGGGGAATCCAAGATGGGGTGACTTGTGTGGCTCGGACCAGGTTCTGTTACCCAGAATCCTTTGCAAACCTCAAAATTTGGCTAAAAAAACACATGTTCCTCACATTTCTGTGGCAGAAAGTTCTGGAATCTGAGAGGAGCCACGAATTTCCTTCCACCCAGCGTTCCCCCACGTCTCCCGATAAAAATGATATCTCACTTGTGTGGGTAGGCCTAGCGCCCGTGACAGGAAATGCCCCAAAGCGCAACGTGGACAAAGCCAAATTGGTGAAGGAAAACAGAGGTGTTTTTTGCAAAGTGCCTACCTGTAGATTTTGGCCTGTAGCTCAGCCGCCACCTACGGAAACCTACCAAACCTGTGCATTTCTGAAAACTAGAGACCTAGGGGAATCCAAGATGGGGTGACTTGTGTGGCTCGGACCAGGTTCTGTTACCCAGAATCCTTTGCAAACCTCAAAATTTGGCTAAAGAAACACATGTTACTGATATTTCTGTGGCAGAAAGTTCTGGAATCTGAGAGGAGCCACGAATTTCATTCCACCCAGCATTCCCCCACGTCTCACGATAAAAATGATACCTCACTTGTGTGGATAGGCCTAGCGCCCGCGACAGGAAACGCCCCAAAGCGCAACGTGGACACATCCAAATTTGCGAAGGAAAACAGAGGTGTTTTTTGCAAAGTGCCTACCTGTAGATTTTGGCCTGTAGATCAGCCGCCACCTAGGGAAACCTACCAAACCTGTGCATTTCTGAAAACTAGAGACCTAGAGGAATCCAAGATGGGGTGTCTTGTTTGGCTCGGACCAGGTTCTGTTACCCAGAATCCTTTGCAAACCTCAAAATTTGGCTAAAAAAACACATGTTCCTCACATTTCTGTGGCAGAAAGTTCTGGAATCTGAGAGGAGCCACGAATTTCCTTCCACCCAGCGTTCCCCCACGTCTCCCGATAAAAATGATACCTGACTTGTGTGGGTAGGCCTAGCGCCCGTGACAGGAAATGCCCCAAAGCGCAACGTGGACACAGCCAAATTGGTGAAGGAAAACAGAGGTGTTTTTTGCAAAGTGCCTACCTGTAGATTTTGGCCTGTAGCTCAGCCGCCACCTAGGGAAACCCACCAAACCTGTGCATTTCTGAAAACTAGAGACCTAGGGGAATCCAAGATGGGGTGACTTGTGTGGCTCGGACCAGGTTCTGTTACCCAGAATCCTTTGCAAACCTCAAAATTTGGCTAAAAAAACACATGTTCCTCACATTTCTGTGGCAGAAAGTTCTGGAATCTGAGAGGAGCCACGAATTTCCTTCCACCCAGCGTTCCCCCACGTCTCCCGATAAAAATGATATCTCACTTGTGTGGGTAGGCCTAGCGCCCGTGACAGGAAATGCCCCAAAGCGCAACGTGGACAAAGCCAAATTGGTGAAGGAAAACAGAGGTGTTTTTTGCAAAGTGCCTACCTGTAGATTTTGGCCTGTAGCTCAGCCGCCACCTAGGGAAACCTACCAAACCTGTGCATTTCTGAAAACTAGAGACCTAGGGGAATCCAAGATGGGGTGACTTGTGTGGCTCGGACCAGGTTCTGTTACCCAGAATCCTTTGCAAACCTCAAAATTTGGCTAAAAAAACACATGTTCCTCACATTTCTGTGGCAGAAAGTTCTGGAATCTGAGAGGAGCCACGAATTTCCTTCCACCCAGCGTTCCCCCACGTCTCCCGATAAAAATGATACCTGACTTGTGTGGGTAGGCCTAGCGCCCGTGACAGGAAATGCCCCAAAGCGCAACGTGGACACAGCCAAATTGGTGAAGGAAAACAGAGGTGTTTTTTGCAAAGTGCCTACCTGTAGATTTTGGCCTGTAGCTCAGCCGCCACCTAGGGAAACCTACCAAACCTGTGCATTACTGAAAACTAGAGACCTAGGGGAATCCAAGATGGGGTGACTTGTGTGGCTCGGACCAGGTTCTGTTACCCAGAATCCTTTGCAAACCTCAAAATTTGGCTAAAAAAACACATGTTCCTTACATTTCTGTGGCAGAAAGTTCTGGAATCTGAGAGGAGCCACGAATTTCCTACCACCCAGCGTTCCCCCACGTCTCCTGATAAAAATGATACCTCACTTGTGTGGGTAGGCCTAGCGCCCGCGACAGGAAACGCCCCAAACCGCAACGTGGACACATCCAAATTTGTGAAGGAAAACAGAGGTGTTTTTTGCAAAGTGCCTACCTGTAGATTTTGGCTTGTAGCTCAGCCGCCACCTAGGGAAACCTACCAAAGCTGTGCATTTCTGAAAACTAGATACCTGGTGGAATCCAAGATGGGGTGACTTGTTTGGCTCGGACCAGGTTCTGTTACCCAGAATCCTTTGCAAACCTCAAAATTTGGCTAAAAAAACACATGTTCCTCACATTTCTGTGGCAGAAAGTTCTGGAATCTGAGAGGAGCCACGAATTTCCTTCCACCCAGCATTCCCCCACGTCTCCCGATAAAAATGATACCTCACCTGTGTGGGTAGGCCTAGCGCCCGTGACAGGAAATGGCCCAAAGCGCAACGTGGACACAGCCAAATTGGTGAAGGAAAACAGAGGTGTTTTTTGCAAAGTGCCTACCTGTAGATTTTGGCCTGTAGCTCAGCCGCCACCTAGGGAAACCTACCAAATCTGTGCATTTCTGAAAACTAGAGACCTAGGGGAATCCAAGATGGGGTGACTTGTGTGGCTCGGACCAGGTTCTGTTACCCAGAATCCTTTGCAAACCTCAAAATTTGGCTAAAAAAACACATGTTCCTCACATTTCTGTGGCAGAAAGTTCTGGAATCTGAGAGGAGCCACGAATTTCCTTCCACCCAGCGTTCCCCCACGTCTCCCGATAAAAATGATACCTGACTTGTGTGGGTAGGCCTAGCGCCCGTGACAGGAAATGCCCCAAAGCGCAACGTGGACACAGCCAAATTGGTGAAGGAAAACAGAGGTGTTTTTTGCAAAGTGCCTACCTGTAGATTTTGGCCTGTAGCTCAGCCGCCACCTAGGGAAACCTACCAAATCTGTGCATTTCTGAAAACTAGAGACCTAGGGGAATCCAAGATGGGGTGACTTGTGTGGCTCGGACCAGGTTCTGTTACCCAGAATCCTTTGCAAACCTCAAAATTTGGCTAAAAAAACACATGTTCCTTACATTTCTGTGGCAGAAAGTTCTGGAATCTGAGAGGAGCCACGAATTTCCTACCACCCAGCGTTCCCCCACGTCTCCTGATAAAAATGATACCTCACTTGTGTGGGTAGGCCTAGCGCCCGCGACAGGAAACGCCCCAAAGCGCAACGTGGACACAGCCAAATTGGTGAAGGAAAACAGAGGTGTTTTTTGCAAAGTGCCTACCTGTAGATTTTGGCCTGTAGCTCAGCCGCCACCTAGGGAAACCTACCAATCCTGTGCATTTCTGAAAACTAGAGACCTAGGGGAATCCAAGATGGGGTGACTTGTGTGGCTCGGACCAGGTTCTGTTACCCATAATCCTTTGCAAACCTCAAAATTTGGCTAAAAAAACACATGTTCCTGATATTTCTGTGGCAGAAAGTCCCGGAATCTGAGAGGAGCCACGAATTTCATTCCACCCAGCGTTCCCCCACGTCTCACGATAAAAATGATACCTCACTTGCGTGGATAGGCCTAGCGCCTGCGACAGGAAACGCCCCAAAGCGCAACGTGGACACATCCAAATTTGCGAAGGAAAACAGAGGTGTTTTTTGCAAAGTGCCTACCTGTAGATTTTGGCCTGTAGATCAGCCGCCACCTAGGGAAACCTACCAAACCTGTGCATTTCTGAAAACTAGAGACCTAGAGGAATCCAAGATGGGGTGTCTTGTTTGGCTCGGACCAGGTTCTGTTACCCAGAATCCTTTGCAAACCTCAAAATTTGGCAAAAAAAACACATGTTCCTCACATTTCTGTGGCAGAAAGTTCTGGAATCTGAGAGGAGCCACGAATTTCCTTCCACCCAGCGTTCCCCCACGTCTCCTGATAAAAATGATACCTGACTTGTGTGGGTAGGCCTAGCGCCCGTGACAGGAAATGCCCCAAAGCGCAACGTGGACACAGCCAAATTGGTGAAGGAAAACAGAGGTGTTTTTTGCAAAGTGCCTACCTGTAGATTTTGGCCTGTAGCTCAGCCGCCACCTAGGGAAACCTACCAAACCTGTGCATTTCTGAAAACTAGAGACCTAGGGGAATCCAAGATGGGGTGACTTGTGTGGCTCGGACCAGGTTCTGTTACCCAGAATCCTTTGCAAACCTCAAAATTTGGCTAAAAAAAACACATGTTCCTCACATTTCTGTGGCAGAAAGTTCTGGAATCTGAGAGGAGCCACGAATTTCCTTCCACCCAGCGTTCCCCCACGTCTCCCGATAAAAATGATATCTCACTTGTGTGGGTAGGCCTAGCGCCCGTGACAGGAAATGCCCCAAAGCGCAACGTGGACAAAGCCAAATTGGTGAAGGAAAACAGAGGTGTTTTTTGCAAAGTGCCTACCTGTAGATTTTGGCCTGTAGCTCAGCCGCCACCTAGGGAAACCTACCAAACCTGTGCATTTCTGAAAACTAGAGACCTAGGGGAATCCAAGATGGGGTGACTTGTGTGGCTCGGACCAGGTTCTGTTACCCAGAATCCTTTGCAAACCTCAAAATTTGGCTAAAAAAACACATGTTACTGATATTTCTGTGGCAGAAAGTTCTGGAATCTGAGAGGAGCCACGAATTTCATTCCACCCAGCATTCCCCCACGTCTCACGATAAAAATGATACCTCACTTGTGTGGATAGGCCTAGCGCCCGCGACAGGAAACGCCCCAAAGCGCAACGTGGACACATCCAAATTTGCGAAGGAAAACAGAGGTGTTTTTTGCAAAGTGCCTACCTGTAGATTTTGGCCTGTAGATCAGCCGCCACCTAGGGAAACCTACCAAACCTGTGCATTTCTGAAAACTAGAGACCTAGAGGAATCCAAGATGGGGTGTCTTGTTTGGCTCGGACCAGGTTCTGTTACCCAGAATCCTTTGCAAACCTCAAAATTTGGCTAAAAAAACACATGTTCCTCACATTTCTGTGGCAGAAAGTTCTGGAATCTGAGAGGAGCCACGAATTTCCTTCCACCCAGCGTTCCCCCCACGTCTCCTGATAAAAATGATACCTGACTTGTGTGGGTAGGCCTAGCGCCCGTGACAGGAAATGCCCCAAAGCGCAACGTGGACACAGCCAAATTGGTGAAGGAAAACAGAGGTGTTTTTTGCAAAGTGCCTACCTGTAGATTTTGGCCTGTAGCTCAGCCGCCACCTAGGGAAACCTACCAAACCTGTGCATTTCTGAAAACTAGAGACCTAGGGGAATCCAAGATGGGGTGACTTGTGTGGCTCGGACCAGGTTCTGTTACCCAGAATCCTTTGCAAACCTCAAAATTTGGCTAAAAAAACACATGTTCCTCACATTTCTGTGGCAGAAAGTTCTGGAATCTGAGAGGAGCCACGAATTTCCTTCCACCCAGCGTTCCCCCACGTCTCCCGATAAAAATGATATCTCACTTGTGTGGGTAGGCCTAGCGCCCGTGACAGGAAATGCCCCAAAGCGCAACGTGGACAAAGCCAAATTGGTGAAGGAAAACAGAGGTGTTTTTTGCAAAGTGCCTACCTGTAGATTTTGGCCTGTAGCTCAGCCGCCACCTAGGGAAACCTACCAAACCTGTGCATTTCTGAAAACTAGAGACCTAGGGGAATCCAAGATGGGGTGACTTGTGTGGCTCAGACCAGGTTCTGTTACCCAGAATCCTTTGCAAACCTCAAAATTTGGCTAAAAAAACACATGTTCCTCACATTTCTGTGGCAGAAAGTTCTGGAATCTGAGAGGAGCCACGAATTTCCTTCCACCCAGCGTTCCCCCACGTCTCCCGATAAAAATGATACCTGACTTGTGTGGGTAGGCCTAGCGCCCGTGACAGGAAATGCCCCAAAGCGGAACGTGGACACAGCCAAATTGGTGAAGGAAAACAGAGGTGTTTTTTGCAAAGTGCCTACCTGTAGATTTTGGCCTGTAGCTCAGCCGCCACCTAGGGAAACCTACCAAACCTGTGCATTTCTGAAAACTAGAGACCTAGGGGAATCCAAGATGGGGTGACTTGTGTGGCTCGGACCAGGTTCTGTTACCCAGAATCCTTTGCAAACCTCAAAATTTGGCTAAAAAAACACATGTTCCTCACATTTCTGTGGCAGAAAGTTCTGGAATCTGAGAGGAGCCACGAATTTCCTTCCACCCAGTGTTCCCCCACGTCTCCCGATAAAAATGATACCTCACTTGTGTGGATAGGCCTAGCGCCCGTGACAGGAAATGCCCCAAAGCGCAACGTGGACACAGCCAAATTGGTGAAGGAAAACAGAGGTGTTTTTTGCAAAGTGCCTACCTGTAGATTTTGGCCTGTAGCTCAGCCGCCACCTAGGGAAACCTACCAAACCTGTGCATTTCTGAAAACTAGAGACCTAGGGGAATCCAAGATGGGGTGACTTGTGTGGCTCGGACCAGGTTCTGTTACCCAGAATCCTTTGCAAACCTCAAAATGTGGCTAAAAAAACACATGTTCCTTACATTTCTGTGGCAGAAAGTTCTGGAATCTGAGAGGAGCCACAAATTTCCTTCCACCCAGCGTTCCCCCACGTCTCCCGATAAAAATGATACCTCACTTGTGTGGGTAGGCCTAGCGCCCGTGACAGGAAATGCCCCAAAGCGCAACGTGGACACAGCCAAATTGGTGAAGGAAAACAGAGGTGTTTTTTGCAAAGTGCCTACCTGTAGATTTTGGCCTGTAGCTCAGCCGCCACCTAGGGAAACCTACCAAACCTGTGCATTGCTGAAAACTAGAGACCTAGGGGAATCCAAGATGGGGTGACTTGTTTGGCTCGGACCAGGTTCTGTTACCCAGAATCCTTTGCAAACCTCAAAATTTGGCTAAAAAAACACATGTTCCTCACATTTCTGTGGCAGAAAGTTCTGGAATCTGAGAGGAGCCACGAATTTCCATCCACCCAGCATTCCCCCACGTCTCCCGATAAAAATGATACCTCACCTGTGTGGGTAGGCCTAGCGCCCGTGACAGGAAATGGCCCAAAGCTCAACGTGGACACAGCCAAATTGGTGAAGGAAAACAGAGGTGTTTTTTGCAAAGTGCCTACCTGTAGATTTTGGCCTGTAGCTCAGCCGCCACCTAGGGAAACCTACCAAACCTGTGCATTTCTGAAAACTAGAGACCTAGGGGAATCCAAGATGGGGTGACTTGTGTGGCTCGGACCAGGTTCTGTTACCCAGAATCCTTTGCAAACCTCAAAATTTGGCTAAAAAAACACATGTTCCTCACATTTCTGTGGCAGAAAGTTCTGGAATCTGAGAGGAGTCACGTATTTCCTTCCACCCAGCGTTCCCCCACGTCTCCCGATAAAAATGATACCTCACTTGTGTGGGTAGGCCTAGTGCCCGTGACAGGAAATGCCCCAAAGCGCAACGTGGACACAGCCAAATTGGTGAAGGAAAACAGAGGTGTTTTTTGCAAAGTGCCTACCTGTAGATTTTGGCCTGTAGCTCAGCCGCCACCTAGGAAAACCTACCAAACCTGTGCATTTCTGAAAACTAGAGACCGAGGGGAATCCAAGATGGGGTGACTTGTGTGGCTCGGACCAGGTTCTGTTACCCAGAATCCTTTGCAAACCTCAAAATTTGGCTAAAAAAACACATGTTCCTCACATTTCTGTGGCAGAAAGTTCTGGAATCTGAGAGGAGCCACGAATTTCCTTCCACCCAGCGTTCCCCCACGTCTCCTGATAAAAATTATACCTGACATGTGTGGGTAGGCCTAGCGCCTGTGACAGGAAATGCCCCAAAGCGCAACGTGGACACAGCCAAATTGGTGAAGGAAAACAGAGGTGTTTTTTGCAAAGTGCCTACCTGTAGATTTTGGCCTGTAGCTCAGCCGCCACCTAGGGAAACCTAACAAACCTGTGCATTTCTGAAAACTAGAGACCTAGGGGAATCCAAGATGGGGTGACTTGTGTGGCTCGGACCAGGTTCTGTTACCCAGAATCCTTTGCAAACCTCAAAATTTGGCTAAAAAAACACATGTTCCTCACATTTCTGTGGCAGAAAGTTCTGGAATCTGAGAGGAGCCACGAATTTCCTTCCACCCAGCGTTCCCCCACGTCTCCCGATAAAAATGATACCTCACTTGTGTGGGTAGGCCTAGCGCCCGTGACAGGAAATGCCCCAAAGCGCAACGTGGACACAGCCAAATTGGTGAAGGAAAACAGAGGTGTTTTTTGCAAAGTGCCTACCTGTAGATTTTGGCCTGTAGCTCAGCCGCCACCTAGGGAAACCTACCAAACCTGTGCATTGCTGAAAACTAGAGACCTAGGGGAATCCAAGATGGGGTGACTTGTTTGGCTCGGACCAGGTTCTGTTACCCAGAATCCTTTGCAAACCTCAGAATTTGGCCTAAAAAACACATGTTCCTCACATTTCTGTGGCAGAAAGTTCTGGAATCTGAGAGGAGCCACGAATTTCCTTCCACCCAGCATTCCCCCACGTCTCCCGATAAAAATGATACCTCACCTGTGTGGGTAGGCCTAGCGCCCGTGACAGGAAATGGCCCAAAGCTCAACGTGGACACAGCCAAATTGGTGAAGGAAAACAGAGGTGTTTTTTGCAAAGTGCCTACCTGTAGATTTTGGCCTGTAGCTCAGCCGCCACCTAGGGAAACCTACCAAACCTGTGCATTTCTGAAAACTAGAGACCTAGAGGAATCCAAGATGGGGTGTCTTGTTTGGCTCGGACCAGGTTCTGTTACCCAGAATCCTTTGCAAACCTCAAAATTTGGCTAAAAAAACACATGTTCCTCACATTTCTGTGGCAGAAAGTTCTGGAATCTGAGAGGAGCCACGAATTTCCTTCCACCCAGCGTTCCCCCACGTCTCCCGATAAAAATGATACCTGACTTGTGTGGGTAGGCCTAGCGCCCGTGACAGGAAATGCCCCAAAGCGCAACGTGGACACAGCCAAATTGGTGAAGGAAAACAGAGGTGTTTTTTGCAAAGTGCCTACCTGTAGATTTTGGCCTGTAGCTCAGCCGCCACCTAGGGAAACCTACCAAACCTGTGCATTTCTGAAAACTAGAGACCTAGGGGAATCCAAGATAGGGTGACTTGTGTGGCTCGGACCAGGTTCTGTTACCCAGAATCCTTTGCAAACCTCAAAATTTGGCTAAAAAAACACATGTTCCTCACATTTCTGTGGCAGAAAGTTCTGGAATCTGAGAGGAGCCACGAATTTCCTTCCACCCAGCGTTCCCCCACGTCTCACGATAAAAATGATACCTGACTTGTGTGGGTAGGCCTAGCGCCCGTGACAGGAAATGCCCCAAAGCGCAACGTGGACACAGCCAAATTGGTGAAGGAAAACAGAGGTGTTTTTTGCAAAGTGCCTACCTGTAGATTTTGGCCTGTAGCTCAGCCGCCACCTAGGGAAACCTACCAAACCTGTGCATTTCTGAAACCTAGAGACCTAGGGGAATCCAAGATGGGGTGACTTGTGTGGCTCGGACCAGGTTCTGTTACCCAGAATCCTTTGCAAACCTCAAAATTTGGCTAAAAAAACACATGTTCCTTACATTTCTGTGGCAGAAAGTTCTGGAATCTGAGAGGAGCCACGAATTTCCTACCACCCAGCGTTCCCCCACGTCTCCTGATAAAAATGATACCTCACTTGTGTGGGTAGGCCTAGCGCCCGCGACAGGAAACGCCCCAAACCGCAACGTGGACACATCCAAATTTGTGAAGGAAAACAGAGGTGTTTTTTGCAAAGTGCCTACCTGTAGATTTTGGCTTGTAGCTCAGCCGCCACCTAGGGAAACCTACCAAAGCTGTGCATTTCTGAAAACTAGATACCTGGTGGAATCCAAGATGGGGTGACTTGTTTGGCTCGGACCAGGTTCTGTTACCCAGAATCCTTTGCAAACCTCAAAATTTGGCTAAAAAAACACATGTTCCTCACATTTCTGTGGCAGAAAGTTCTGGAATCTGAGAGGAGCCACGAATTTCCTTCCACCCAGCATTCCCCCACGTCTCCCGATAAAAATGATACCTCACCTGTGTGGGTAGGCCTAGCGCCCGTGACAGGAAATGGCCCAAAGCGCAACGTGGACACAGCCAAATTGGTGAAGGAAAACAGAGGTGTTTTTTGCAAAGTGCCTACCTGTAGATTTTGGCCTGTAGCTCAGCCGCCACCTAGGGAAACCTACCAAATCTGTGCATTTCTGAAAACTAGAGACCTAGGGGAATCCAAGATGGGGTGACTTGTGTGGCTCGGACCAGGTTCTGTTACCCAGAATCCTTTGCAAACCTCAAAATTTGGCTAAAAAAACACATGTTCCTCACATTTCTGTGGCAGAAAGTTCTGGAATCTGAGAGGAGCCACGAATTTCCTTCCACCCAGCGTTCCCCCACTTCTCCCGATAAAAATGATACCTCACTTGTGTGGGTAGGCCTAGTGCCCGTGACAGGAAATGCCCCAAAGCGCAACGTGGACACAGCCAAATAGGTGAAGGAAAACAGAGGTGTTTTTTGCAAAGTGCCTACCTGTAGATTTTGGCCTGTAGCTCAGCCGCCACCTAGGGAAACCTACCAAACCTGTGCATTTCTGAAAACTAGAGACCTAGGGGAATCCAAGATGGGGTGACTTGTGTGGCTCGGACCAGGTTCTGTTACCCAGAATCCTTTGCAAACCTCAAAATTTGGCTAAAAAAACACATGTTCCTCACATTTCTGTGGCAGAAAGTTCTGGAATCTGAGAGGAGCCACGAATTTCCTTCCACCCAGCGTTCCCCCACGTCTCACGATAAAAATGATACCTCACTTGTGTGGATAGGCCTAGCGCCCGTGACAGGAAATGCCCCAAAGCGCAACGTGGACACAGCCAAATTGGTGAAGGAAAACAGAGGTGTTTTTTGCAAAGTGCCTACCTGTAGATTTTGGCCTGTAGCTCAGCCGCCACCTAGGGAAACCTACCAAACCTGTGCATTTCTGAAAACTAGAGACCTAGGGGAATCCAAGATGGGGTGACTTGTGTGGCTCGGACCAGGTTCTGTTACCCAGAATCCTTTGCAAACCTCAAAATTTGGCTAAAAAAACACATGTTCCTCACATTTCTGTGGCAGAAAGTTCTGGAATCTGAGAGGAGCCATGAATTTCCTTCCACCCAGCGTTCCCCCACGTCTCCCGATAAAAATGATACCTCACTTGTGTGGGTAGGCCTAATGCCCGTGACAGGAAATGCCCCAAAGCGCAACGTGGACACAGCCAAATTGGTGAAGGAAAACAGAGGTGTTTTTTGCAAAGTGCCTACCTGTAGATTTTGGCCTGTAGCTCAGCCGCCACCTAGGAAAACCTACCAAACCTGTGCATTTCTGAAAACTAGAGACCTAGGGGAATCCAAGATGGGGTGACTTGTGTGGCTCGGACCAGGTTCTGTTACCCAGAATCCTTTGCAAACCTCAAAATTTGGCTAAAAAAACACATGTTCCTCACATTTCTGTGGCAGAAAGTTCTGGAATCTGAGAGGAGCCAAGAATTTCCTTCCACCCAGCGTTCCCCCACATCTCCCGATAAAAATGATACCTGACATGTGTGGGTAGGCCTAGCGCCCGTGACAGGAAATTCCCCAAAGCGCAACGTGGACACAGCCAAATTGGTGAAGGAAAACAGAGGTGTTTTTTGCAAAGTGCCTACCTGTAGATTTTGGCCTGTAGCTCAGCCGCCACCTAGGGAAACCTACCAAACCTGTGCATTTCTGAAAACTAGAGACCTAGGGGAATCCAAGATGGGGTGACTTGTGTGGCTCGGACCAGGTTCTGTTACCCAGAATCCTTTGCAAACCTCAAAATTTGGCTAAAAAAAAACATGTTCCTCACATTTCTGTGGCAGAAAGTTCTGGAATCTGAGAGGAGCCACGAATTTCCTTCCACCCAGCGTTCCCCCACGTCTCACGATAAAAATGATACCTCACTTGTGTGGATAGGCCTAGCGCCCGCGACAGGAAACGCCCCAAAGCGCAACGTGGACACATCCAAATTTGTGAAGGAAAACAGAGGTGTTTTTTGCAAAGTGCCTACCTGTAGATTTTGGCCTGTAGCTCAGCCGCCACCTAGGGAAACCTACCAAACCTGTGCATTTCTGAAAACTAGAGACCTAGGGGAATCCAAGATGGGGTGACTTGTGTGGCTCGGACCAGATTCTGTTACCCAGAATCCTTTGCAAACCTCAAAATTTGGCTAAAAAAACACATGTTCCTCACATTTCTGTGGCAGAACGTTCTGGAATCTGAGAGGAGCCACGAATTTCCTTCCACCCAGTGTTCCCCCACGTCTCCCGATAATAATGATACCTGACTTGTGTGGGTAGGCCTAGCGCCCGTGACAGGAAATGCCCCAAAGCGCAACGTGGACACAGCCAAATTGGTGAAGGAAAACAGAGGTGTTTTTTGCAAAGTGCCTACCTGTAGATTTTGGCCTGTAGCTCAGCCGCCACCTAAGGAAACCTACCAAACCTGTGCATTTCTGAAAACTAGAGACCTAGGGGAATCCAAGATGGGGTGACTTGTGTGGCTCGGACCAGGTTCTGTTACCCAGAATCCTTTGCAAACCTCAAAATTTGGCTAAAAAAACACATGTTCCTCACATTTCTGTGGCAGAAAGTTCTGGAATCTGAGAGGAGCCACGAATTTCCTTCCACCCAGCGTTCCCCCACGTCTCCCGATAAAAATGATACCTCACTTGTGTGGGTAGGCCTAGCGCCCGTGACAGGAAATGCCCCAAATCGCAACGTGGACAAAGCCAAATTGGTGAAGGAAAACAGAGGTGTTTTTTGCAAAGTGCCTACCTGTAGATTTTGGCCTGTAGCTCAACCGCCACCTAGGGAAACCTACCAAACCTGTGCATTTCTGAAAACTAGAGACCTAGGGGAATCCAAGATGGGGTGACTTGTGTGGCTCAGACCAGGTTCTGTTACCCAGAATCCTTTGCAAACCTCAAAATTTGGCTAAAAAAACACATGTTCCTCACATTTCTGTGGCAGAAAGTTCTGGAATCTGAGAGGAGCCACGAATTTCCTTCCACCCAGCGTTCCCCCACGTCTCCCGATAAAAATGATACCTGACTTGTGTGGGTAGGCCTAGCGCCCGTGACAGGAAATGCCCCAAAGCGGAACGTGGACACAGCCAAATTGGTGAAGGAAAACAGAGGTGTTTTTTGCAAAGTGCCTACCTGTAGATTTTGGCCTGTAGCTCAGCCGCCACCTAGGGAAACCTACCAAACCTGTGCATTTCTGAAAACTAGAGACCTAGGGGAATCCAAGATGGGGTGACTTGTGTGGCTCGGACCAGGTTCTGTTACCCAGAATCCTTTGCAAACCTCAAAATTTGGCTAAAAAAACACATGTTCCTCACATTTCTGTGGCAGAAAGTTCTGGAATCTGAGAGGAGCCACGAATTTCCTTCCACCCAGTGTTCCCCCACGTCTCCCGATAAAAATGATACCTCACTTGTGTGGATAGGCCTAGCGCCCGTGACAGGAAATGCCCCAAAGCGCAACGTGGACACAGCCAAATTGGTGAAGGAAAACAGAGGTGTTTTTTGCAAAGTGCCTACCTGTAGATTTTGGCCTGTAGCTCAGCCGCCACCTAGGGAAACCTACCAAACCTGTGCATTGCTGAAAACTAGAGACCTAGGGGAATCCAAGATGGGGTGACTTGTTTGGCTCGGACCAGGTTCTGTTACCCAGAATCCTTTGCAAACCTCAAAATTTGGCTAAAAAAACACATGTTCCTCACATTTCTGTGGCAGAAAGTTCTGGAATCTGAGAGGAGCCACGAATTTCCTTCCACCCAGCATTCCCCCACGTCTCCCGATAAAAATGATACCTCACCTGTGTGGGTAGGCCTAGCGCCCGTGACAGGAAATGGCCCAAAGCTCAACGTGGACACAGCCAAATTGGTGAAGGAAAACAGAGGTGTTTTTTGCAAAGTGCCTACCTGTAGATTTTGGCCTGTAGCTCAGCCGCCACCTAGGGAAACCTACCAAACCTGTGCATTTCTGAAAACTAGAGACCTAGGGGAATCCAAGATGGGGTGACTTGTGTGGCTCGGACCAGGTTCTGTTACCCAGAATCCTTTGCAAACCTCAAAATTTGGCTAAAAAAACACATGTTCCTCACATTTCTGTGGCAGAAAGTTCTGGAATCTGAGAGGAGCCACGTATTTCCTTCCACCCAGCGTTCCCCCACGTCTCCCGATAAAAATGATACCTCACTTGTGTGGGTAGGCCTAGTGCCCGTGACAGGAAATGCCCCAAAGCGCAACGTGGACACAGCCAAATTGGTGAAGGAAAACAGAGGTGTTTTTTGCAAAGTGCCTACCTGTAGATTTTGGCCTGTAGCTCAGCCGCCACCTAGGAAAACCTACCAAACCTGTGCATTTCTGAAAACTAGAGACCGAGGGGAATCCAAGATGGGGTGACTTGTGTGGCTCGGACCAGGTTCTGTTACCCAGAATCCTTTGCAAACCTCAAAATTTGGCTAAAAAAACACATGTTCCTCACATTTCTGTGGCAGAAAGTTCTGGAATCTGAGAGGAGCCACGAATTTCCTTCCACCCAGCGTTCCCCCACGTCTCCTGATAAAAATTATACCTGACATGTGTGGGTAGGCCTAGCGCCTGTGACAGGAAATGCCCCAAAGCGCAACGTGGACACAGCCAAATTGGTGAAGGAAAACAGAGGTGTTTTTTGCAAAGTGCCTACCTGTAGATTTTGGCCTGTAGCTCAGCCGCCACCTAGGGAAACCTACCAAACCTGTGCATTTCTGAAAACTAGAGACCTAGGGGAATCCAAGATGGGGTGACTTGTGTGGCTCGGACCAGGTTCTGTTACCCAGAATCCTTTGCAAACCTCAAAATTTGGCTAAAAAAACACCTGTTCCTCACATTTCTGTGGCAGAAAGTTCTGGAATCTGAGAGGAGCCACGAATTTCCTTCCACCCAGCGTTCCCCCACGTCTCCCGATAAAAATGATACCTCACTTGTGTGGGTAGGCCTAGCGCCCGTGACAGGAAATGCCCCAAAGCGCAACGTGGACACAGCCAAATTGGTGAAGGAAAACAGAGGTGTTTTTTGCAAAGTGCCTACCTGTAGATTTTGGCCTGTAGCTCAGCCGCCACCTAGGGAAACCTACCAAACCTGTGCATTGCTGAAAACTAGAGACCTAGGGGAATCCAAGATGGGGTGACTTGTTTGGCTCGGACCAGGTTCTGTTACCCAGAATCCTTTGCAAACCTCAAAATTTGGCTAAAAAAACACATGTTCCTCACATTTCTGTGGCAGAAAGTTCTGGAATCTGAGAGGAGCCACGAATTTCCTTCCACCCAGCATTCCCCCACGTCTCCCGATAAAAATGATACCTCACCTGTGTGGGTAGGCCTAGCGCCCGTGACAGGAAATGGCCCAAAGCTCAACGTGGACACAGCCAAATTGGTGAAGGAAAACAGAGGTGTTTTTTGCAAAGTGCCTACCTGTAGATTTTGGCCTGTAGCTCAGCCGCCACCTAGGGAAACCTACCAAACCTGTGCATTTCTGAAAACTAGAGACCTAGGGGAATCCAAGATGGGGTGACTTGTGTGGCTCGGACCAGGTTCTGTTACCCAGAATCCTTTGCAAACCTCAAAATTTGGCTAAAAAAACACATGTTCCTCACATTTCTGTGGCAGAAAGTTCTGGAATCTGAGAGGAGCCACGTATTTCCTTCCACCCAGCGTTCCCCCACGTCTCCCGTTAAAAATGATACCTCACTTGTGTGGGTAGGCCTAGTGCCCGTGACAGGAAATGCCCCAAAGCGCAACGTGGACACAGCCAAATTGGTGAAGGAAAACAGAGGTGTTTTTTGCAAAGTGCCTACCTGTAGATTTTGGCCTGTAGCTCAGCCGCCACCTAGGAAAACCTACCAAACCTGTGCATTTCTGAAAACTAGAGACCTAGGGGAATCCAAGATGGGGTGACTTGTGTGGCTCGGACCAGGTTCTGTTACCCAGAATCCTTTGCAAACCTCAAAATTTGGCTAAAAAAACACATGTTCCTCACATTTCTGTGGCAGAAAGTTCTGGAATCTGAGAGGAGCCACGAATTTTCTTCCACCCAGCGTTCCCCCACGTCTCCTGATAAAAATGATACCTGACATGTGTGGGTAGGCCTAGCGCCTGTGACAGGAAATGCCCCAAAGCGCAACGTGGACACAGCCAAATTGGTGAAGGAAAACAGAGGTGTTTTTTGCAAAGTGCCTACCTGTAGATTTTGGCCTGTAGCTCAGCCGCCACCTAGGGAAACCTACCAAACCTGTGCATTTCTGAAAACTAGAGACCTAGGGGAATCCAAGATGGGGTGACTTGTGTGGCTCGGACCAGGTTCTGTTACCCAGAATCCTTTGCAAACCTCAAAATTTGGCTAAAAAAACACATGTTCCTCACATTTCTGTGGCAGAAAGTACTGGAATCTGAGAGGAGCCACGAATTTCCTTCCACCCAGCATTCCCCCACGTCTCCCGATAAAAATGATACCTCACCTGTGTGGGTAGGCCTAGCGCCCGTGACAGGAAATGGCCCAAAGCGCAACGTGGACACAGCCAAATTGGTGAAGGAAAACAGAGGTGTTTTTTGCAAAGTGCCTACCTGTAGATTTTGGCCTGTAGCTCAGCCGCCACCTAGGGAAACCTACCAAACCTGTGCATTTCTGAAAACTAGAGACCTAGGGGAATCCAAGATGGGGTGACTTGTGTGGCTCGGACCAGGTTCTGTTACCCAGAATCCTTTGCAAACCTCAAAATTTGGCTAAAAAAACACATGTTCCTCACATTTCTGTGGCAGAAAGTTCTGGAATCTGAGAGGAGCCACGAATTTCCTTCCACCCAGCGTTCCCCCACGTCTCCCGATAAAAATTATACCTCACTTGTGTGGGTAGGCCTAGTGCCCGTGACAGGAAATGCCCCAAAGCGCAACGTGGACACAGCCAAATTGGTGAAGGAAAACAGAGGTGTTTTTTGCAAAGTGCCTACCTGTAGATTTTGGCCTGTAGCTCAGCCGCCACCTAGGAAAACCTACCAAACCTGTGCATTTCTGAAAACTAGAGACCTAGGGGAATCCAAGATGGGGTGACTTGTGTGGCTCGGACCAGGTTCTGTTACCCAGAATCCTTTGCAAACCTCAAAATTTGGCTAAAAAAACACATGTTCCTCACATTTCTGTGGCAGAAAGTTCTGGAATCTGAGAGGAGCCACGAATTTTCTTCCACCCAGCGTTCCCCCACGTCTCCCGATAAAAATTATACCTGACATGTGTGGGTAGGCCTAGCGCCCGTGACAGGAAATGCCCCAAAGCGCAACGTGGACACAGCCAAATTGGTGAAGGAAAACAGAGGTGTTTTTTGCAAAGTGCCTACCTGTAGATTTTGGCCTGTAGCTCAGCCGCCACCTAGGGAAACCTACCAAACCTGTGCATTTCTGAAAACTAGAGACCTAGGGGAATCCAAGATGGGGTGACTTGTGTGGCTCGGACCAGGTTCTGTTACCCAGAATCCTTTGCAAACCTCAAAATTTGGCTAAAAAAACACATGTTCCTGACATTTCTGTGGCAGAAAGTTCTGGAATCTGATAGAAGCCACGAATTTCATTCCACCCAGCGTTCCCCCACGTCTCACGATAAAAATGATACCTCACTTGTGTGGATAGGCCTAGCGCCCGCGACAGGAAACGCCCCAAAGCGCAACGTGGACACATCCAAATTTGTGAAGGAAAACAGAGGTGTTTTTTGCAAAGTGCCTACCTGTAGATTTTGGCCTGTAGATCAGCCGCCACCTAGGGAAAGCTACCAAACCTGTGCATTTCTGAAAACTAGAGACCTAGAGGAATCCAAGATGGGGTGACTTGTTTGGCTCGGACCAGGTTCTGTTACCCAGAATCCTTTGCAAACCTCAAAATTTGGCTAAAAAAACACATGTTCCTCACATTTCTGTGGCAGAAAGTTCTGGAATCTGAGAGGAGCCACGAATTTCCTTCCACCCAGCATTCCCCCACGTCTCCCGATAAAAATGATACCTCACCTGTGTGGGTAGGCCTAGCGCCCGTGACAGGAAATGCCCCAAAGCGCAACGTGGACACAGCCAAATTGGTGAAGGAAAACAGAGGTGTTTTTTGCAAAGTGCCTACCTGTAGATTTTGGCCTGTAGCTCAGCCGCCACCTAGGAAAACCTACCAAACCTGTGCATTTCTGAAAACTAGAGACCTAGGGGAATCCAAGATGGGGTGACTTGTGTGGCTCGGACCGGGTTCTGTTACCCAGAATCCTTTGCAAACCTCAAAATTTGGCTAAAAAAACACATGTTCCTCACATTTCTGTGGCAGAAAGTTCTGGAATCTGAGAGGAGCCACGAATTTCCTTCCACCCAGCGTTCCTCCACGTCTCCCGATAAAAATGATACCTGACATGTGTGGGTAGGCCTAGCGCCCGTGACAGGAAATGCCCCAAAGCGCAACGTGGACACAGCCAAATTGGTGAAGGAAAACAGAGGTGTTTTTTGCAAAGTGCCTACCTGTAGATTTTGGCCTGTAGCTCAGCCGCCACCTAGGGAAACCTACCAAACCTGTGCATTTCTGAAAACTAGAGACCTAGGGGAATCCAAGATGGGGTGACTTGTGTGGCTCGGACCAGGTTCTGTTACCCAGAATCCTTTGCAAACCTCAAAATTTGGCTAAAAAAATACATGTTCCTGATATTTCTGTGGCAGAAAGTTCTGGAATCTGAGAGGAGCCACGAATTTCATTCCACCCTGCGTTCCCCCACGTCTCACGATAAAAATGATACCTCACTTGTGTGGATAGGCCTAGCGCCCGCGACAGGAAACGCCCCAAAGCGCAACGTGGACACATCCAAATTTGCGAAGGAAAACAGAGGTGTTTTTTGCAAAGTGCCTACCTGTAGATTTTGGCCTGTAGATCAGCCGCCACCTAGGGAAACCTACCAAACCTGTGCATTTCTGAAAATTAGAGACCTAGAGGAATCCAAGATGGGGTGTCTTGTTTGGACCGGACCAGGTTCTGTTACCCAGAATCCTTTGCAAACCTCAAAATTTGGCTAAAAAAACACATGTTCCTCACATTTCTGTGGCAGAAAGTTCTGGAATCTGAGAGGAGCCACGAATTTCCTTCCACCCAGCGTTCCTCCACGTCTCCCGATAAAAATGATACCTGACTTGTGTGGGTAGGCCTAGCGCCCGTGACAGGAAATGCCCCAAAGCGCAACGTGGACACAGCCAAATTGGTGAAGGAAAACAGAGGTGTTTTTTGCAAAGTGCCTACCTGTAGATTTTGGCCTGTAGCTCAGCCGCCACCTAGGGAAACCTACCAAACCTGTGCATTTCTGAAAACTAGAGACCTAGGGGAATCCAAGATGGGGTGACTTGTGTGACTCGGACCAGGTTCTGTTACCCAGATACCTTTGCAAACCTCAAAATTTGGCTAAAAAAACACATGTTCCTCACATTTCTGTGGCAGAAAGTTCTGGAATCTGAGAGGAGCCACAAATTTCCTTCCACCCAGCATTCCCCCACGTCTCCCGATAAAAATTATATCTCACTTGTGTGGGTAGGCCTAGCGCCCGTGACAGGAAATGCCCCAAAGCGCAACGTGGAGAAAGACAAATTGGTGAAGGAAAACAGAGGTGTTTTTTGCAAAGTGCCTACCTGTAGATTTTGGCCTGTAGCTCAGCCGCCACCTAGGGAAACCTACCAAACCTGTGCATTTCTGAAAACTAGAGACCTAGGGGAATCCAAGATGGGGTGACTTGTTTGGCTCGGACCAGGTTCTGTTACCCAGAATCCTTTGCAAACCTCAAAATTTGGCTAAAAAAACACATGTTCCTCACATTTCTGTGGCAGAAAGTTCTGGAATCTGAGAGGAGCCACGAATTTCCTTCCACCCAGCGTTCCCCCACGTCTCCCGATAAAAATGATACCTGACTTGTGTGGGTAGGCCTAGCGCCCGTGACAGGAAATGCCCCAAAGCGCAACGTGGACACAGCCAAATTGGTGAAGGAAAACAGAGGTGTTTTTTGCAAAGTGCCTACCTGTAGATTTTGGCCTGTAGCTCAGCCGCCACCTAGGGAAACCTACCAAACCTGTGCATTTCTGAAAACTAGAGACCTAGGGGAATCCAAGATGGGGTGACTTGTGTGGCTCGGACCAGGTTCTGTTACCCAGAATCCTTTGCAAACCTCAAAATTTGGCTAAAAAAACACATGTTCCTCACATTTCTGTGGCAGAAAGTTCTGGAATCTAAGAGGAGCCACAAATTTCCTTCCACCCAGCGTTCCCCCACGTCTCCCGATAAAAATGATATCTCACTTGTGTGGGTAGGCCTAGCGCCCGTGACAGGAAATGCCCCAAAGCGCAACGTGGACAAAGCCAAATTGGTGAAGGAAAACAGAGGTGTTTTTTGCAAAGTGCCTACCTGTAGATTTTGGCCTGTAGCTCAGCCACCACCTAGGGAAACCTACCAAACCTGTGCATTTCTGAAAACTAGAGACCTAGGGGAATCCAAGATGGGGTGACTTGTGTGGCTCGGACCAGGTTCTGTTACCCAGAATCCTTTGCAAACCTCAAAATTTGGCTAAAAAAAAACATGTTCCTCACATTTCTGTGGCAGAAAGTTCTGGAATCTGAGAGGAGCCACGAATTTCCTTTCACCCAGCGTTCCCCCACGTCTCACGATAAAAATGATACCTGACTTGTGTGGGTAGGCCTAGCGCCCGTGACAGGAAATGCCCCAAAGCGCAACGTGGACACAGCCAAATTGGTGAAGGAAAACAGAGGTGTTTTTTGCAAAGTGCCTACCTGTAGATTTTGGCCTGTAGCTCAGCCGCCACCTAGGGAAACCTACCAAACCTGTGCATTTCTGAAAACTAGAGACCTAGGGGAATCCAAGATGGGGTGACTTGTGTGGCTCGGACCAGGTTCTGTTACCCAGAATCCTTTGCAAACCTAAAAATTTGGCTAAAAAAACACATGTTCCTCACATTTCTGTGGCAGAAAGTTCTGGAATCTGAGAGGAGCCACGTATTTCCTTCCACCCAGCGTTCCCCCACGTCTCCCGATAAAAATTATACCTCACTTGTGTGGGTAGGCCTAGTGCCCGTGACAGGAAATGCCCCAAAGCGCAACGTGGACACAGCCAAATTGGTGATGGAAAACAGAGGTGTTTTTTGCAAAGTGCCTACCTGTAGATTTTGGCCTGTAGCTCAGCCGCCACCTAGGAAAACCTACCAAACCTCTGCATTTCTGAAAACTAGAGACCTAGGGGAATCCAAGATGGGGTGACTTGTGTGGCTCGGACCAGGTTCTGTTACCCAGAATCCTTTGCAAACCTCAAAATTTGGCTAAAAAAACACATGTTCCTCACATTTCTGTGGCAGAAAGTTCTGGAATCTGAGAGGAGCCACGAATTTTCTTCCACCCAGCGTTCCCCCACGTCTCCCGATAAAAATGATACCTGACATGTGTGGGTAGGCCTAGCGCCCGTGACAGGAAATGCCCCAAAGCGCAACGTGGACACAGCCAAATTGGTGAAGGAAAACAGAGGTGTTTTTTGCAAAGTGCCTACCTGTAGATTTTGGCCTGTAGCTCAGCCGCCACCTAGGGAAACCTATCAAACCTGTGCATTTCTAAAAACTAGAGACCTAGGGGAATCCAAGATGGGGTGACTTGTGTGGCTCGGACCAGGTTCTGTTACCCAGAATCCTTTGCAAACCTCAAAATTTGGCTAAAAAAACACATGTTCCTGACATTTCTGTGGCAGAAAGTTCTGGAATCTGAGAGGAGCCACGAATTTCATTCCACCCAGCGTTCCCCCACGTCTCACGATAAAAATGATACCTCACTTGTGTGGATAGGCCTAGCGCCCGCGACAGGAAACGCCCCAAAGCGCAACGTGGACACATCCAAATTTGTGAAGGAAAACAGAGGTGTTTTTTGCAAAGTGCCTACCTGTAGATTTTGGCCTGTAGATCAGCCGCCACCTAGGGAAAGCTACCAAACCTGCGCATTTCTGAAAACTAGAGACCTAGAGGAATCCAAGATGGGGTGACTTGTTTGGCTCGGACCAGGTTCTGTTACCCAGAATCCTTTGCAAACCTCAAAATTTGGCTAAAAAAACACATGTTCCTCACATTTCTGTGGCAGAAAGTTCTGGAATCTGAGAGGAGCCACGAATTTCATTCCACCCAGCGTTCCCCCACGTCTCACGATAAAAATGATACCTCACTTGTGTGGATAGGCCTATCGCCCGCGACAGGAAACGCCCCAAAGCGCAACGTGGACACATCCAAATTTGTGAAGGAAAACAGAGGTGTTTTTTGCAAAGTGCCTACCTGTAGATTTTGGCCTGTAGATCAGCCGCCACCTAAGGAAAGCTACCAAACCTGTGCATTTCTGAAAACTAGAGACCTAGAGGAATCCAAGATGGGGTGACTTGTTTGGCTCGGACCAGGTTCTGTTACCCAGAATCCTTTGCAAACCTCAAAATTTGGCTAAAAAAACACATGTTCCTCACATTTCTGTGGCAGAAAGTTCTGGAATCTGAGAGGAGCCACGAATTTCCTTCCACCCAGCGTTCCCCCACGTCTCACGATAAAAATGATACCTCACTTGTGTGGATAGGCCTAGCGCCCGCGACAGGAAACGCCCCAAAGCGCAACGTGGACACATCCAAATTTGTGAAGGAAAACAGAGGTGTTTTTTGCAAAGTGCCTACCTGTAGATTTTGGCCTGTAGATCAGCCGCCACCTAGGGAAACCTACCAAACCTGTGCATTTCTGAAAACTAGAGACCTAGAGGAATCCAAGATGGGGTGACTTGTTTGGCTCGGACCAGGTTCTGTTACCCAGAATACTTTGCAAACCTCAAAATTTGGCTAAAAAAACACATGTTCCTCACATTTCTGTGGCAGAAAGTTCTGGAATCTGAGAGGAGCCACGAATTTCCTTCCACCCAGCGTTCCCCCACGTCTCCCGATAAAAATGATACCTGACTTGTGTGGGTAGGCCTAGCGCCCGTGACAGGAAATGCCCCAAAGCGCAACGTGGACACATCCAAATTTGTGAAGGAAAACAGAGGTGTTTTTTGCAAAGTGCCTACCTGTAGATTTTGGCCTGTAGCTCAGCCGCCACCTAGGGAAACCTACCAAACCTGTGCATTTCTGAAAACTAGAGACCTAGGGGAATCCAAGATGGGGTGACTTGTGTGGCTCGGACCAGGTTCTGTTACCCAGAATCCTTTGCAAACCTCAAAATTTGGCTAAAAAAACACATGTTCCTCACATTTCTGTGGCAGAAAGTTCTGGAATCTGAGAGGAGCCACGAATTTCCTTCCACCCAGCGTTCCCCCACGTCTCACGATAAAAATGATACCTCACTTGTGTGGATAGGCCTAGCGCCCGTGAAAGGAAATGCCCCAAAGCGCAACGTGGACACAGCCAAATTGGTGAAGGAAAACAGAGGTGTTTTTTGCAAAGTGCCTACCTGTAGATTTTGGCCTGTAGCTCAGCCGCCACCTAGGGAAACCTACCAAACCTGTGCATTTCTGAAAACTAGAGACCTAGGGGAATCCAAGATGGGGTGACTTGTGTGGCTCGGACCAGGTTCTGTTACCCAGAATCCTTTGCAAACCTCAAAATTTGGCTAAAAAAACACATGTTCCTCACATTTCTGTGGCAGAAAGTTCTGGAATCTGAGAGGAGCCACGAATTTCCTTCCACCCAGCGTTCCCCCACGTCTCCCGATAAAAATGATACCTCACTTGTGTGGGTAGGCCTAGTGCCCGTGACAGGAAATGCCCCAAAGCGCAACGTGGACACAGCCAAATTGGTGAAGGAAAACAGAGGTGTTTTTTGCAAAGTGCCTACCTGTAGATTTTGGCCTGTAGCTCAGCCGCCACCTAGGAAAACCTACCAAACCTGTGCATTTCTGAAAACTAGAGACCTAGGGGAATCCAAGATGGGGTGACTTGTGTGGCTCGGACCAGGTTCTGTTACCCAGAATCCTTTGCAAACCTCAAAATTTGGCTAAAAAAACACATGTTCCTCACATTTCTGTGGCAGAAAGTTCTGGAATCTGAGAGGAGCCACGAATTTCCTTCCACCCAGCGTTCCCCCACATCTCCCGATAAAAATGATACCTGACATGTGTGGGTAGGCCTAGCGCCCGTGACAGGAAATGCCCCAAAGCGCAACGTGGACACAGCCAAATTGGTGAAGGAAAACAGAGGTGTTTTTTGCAAAGTGCCTACCTGTAGATTTTGGCCTGTAGCTCAGCCGCCACCTAGGGAAACCTACCAAACCTGTGCATTTCTGAAAACTAGAGACCTAGGGGAATCCAAGATGGGGTGACTTGTGTGGCTCGGACCAGGTTCTGTTACCCAGAATCCTTTGCAAACCTCAAAATTTGGCTAAAAAAAAACATGTTCCTCACATTTCTGTGGCAGAAAGTTCTGGAATCTGAGAGGAGCCACGAATTTCCTTCCACCCAGCGTTCCCCCACGTCTCACGATAAAAATGATACCTCACTTGTGTGGATAGGCCTAGCGCCCGCGACAGGAAACGCCCCAAAGCGCAACGTGGACACATCCAAATTTGTGAAGGAAAACAGAGGTGTTTTTTGCAAAGTGCCTACCTGTAGATTTTGGCCTGTAGCTCAGCCGCCACCTAGGGAAACCTACCAAACCTGTGCATTTCTGAAAACTAGAGACCTAGGGGAATCCAAGATGGGGTGACTTGTGTGGCTCGGACCAGATTCTGTTACCCAGAATCCTTTGCAAACCTCAAAATTTGGCTAAAAAAACACATGTTCCTCACATTTCTGTGGCAGAACGTTCTGGAATCTGAGAGGAGCCACGAATTTCCTTCCACCCAGTGTTCCCCCACGTCTCACGACAAAAATGATACCTCACATGTGTGGATAGGCCTAGCGCCCGCGACAGGAAACGCCCCAAAGCGCAACGTGGACACATCCAAATTTGTGAAGGAAAACAGAGGTGTTTTTTGCAAAGTGCCTACCTGTAGATTTTGGCCTGTACCTCAGCCGCCACCTAGGGAAACCTACCAAACCTGTGCATTTCTGAAAACTAGAGACCTAGGGGAATCCAAGATGGGGTGACTTGTGTGGCTCAGACCAGGTTCTGTTACCCAGAATCCTTTGCAAACCTCAAAATTTGGCTAAAAAAACACATGTTCCTTACATTTCTGTGGCAGAAAGTTCTGGAATCTGAGAGGAGCCACGAATTTCCTACCACCCAGCGTTCCCCCTCGTCTCCTGATAAAAATGATACCTCACTTGTGTGGGTAGGCCTAGCGCCCGCGACAGGAAACGCCCCAAACCGCAACGTGGACACATCCAAATTTGTGAAGGAAAACAGAGGTGTTTTTTGCAAAGTGCCTACCTGTAGATTTTGGCTTGTAGCTCAGCCGCCACCTAGGGAAACCTACCAAAGCTGTGCATTTCTGAAAACTAGATACCTAGTGGAATCCAAGATGGGGTGACTTGTGTGGCTCGGACCAGGTTCTGTTACCCAGAATCCTTTGCAAACCTCAAAATTTGGCTAAAAAAACACATGTTCCTCACATTTCTGTGGCAGAAAGTTCTGGAATCTGAGAGGAGCCACGAATTTCCTTCCACCCAGCTTTCCCCCACGTCTCCCGATAAAAATGATACCTCACTTGTGTGGGTAGGCCTAGCGCCAGCGACAGAAAACGCCCCAAACCGCAACGTGGACACATCCAAATTTGTGAAGGAAAACAGAGGTGTTTTTTGCAAAGTGCCTACCTGTAGATTTTGGCTTGTAGCTCAGCCGCCACCTAGGGAAACCTACCAAACCTGTGCATTTCTGAAAACTAGAGACCTAGGGGAATCTAAGATGCGGTGACTTGTGTGGCTCGGACCAGGTTCTGTTACCCAGAATCCTTTGCAAACCTCAAAATTTGGCTAAAAAAACACATGTTCCTTACATTTCTGTGGCAGAAAGTTCTGGAATCTGAGAGGAGCCACGAATTTCCTACCACCCAGCGTTCCCCCACGTCTCCCGATAAAAATGATACCTCACTTGTGTGGGTAGGCCTAGCGCCCGCGACAGGAAACGCCCCAAACCGCAACGTGGACACATCCAAATTTGTGAAGGAAAACAGAGGTGTTTTTTGCAAAGTGCCTACCTGTAGATTTTGGCTTGTAGCTCAGCCGCCACCTAGGGAAACCTACCAAAGCTGTGCATTTCTGAAAACTAGATACCTAGTGGAATCCAAGATGGGGTGACTTGTGTGGCTCGGACCAGGTTCTGTTACCCAGAATCCTTTGCAAACCTCAAAATTTGGCGAAAAAAACACATGTTCCTCACATTTCTGTGGCAGAAAGTTCTGGAATCTGAGAGGAGCCACAAATTTCCTTCCACCCAGCATTCCCCCACGTCTCCCGATAAAAATGATACCTCACTTGTGTGGGTAGGCCTAGCGCCAGCGACAGAAAACGCCCCAAACCCCAACGTGGACACATCCAAATTTGTGAAGGAAAACAGAGGTGTTTTTTGCAAAGTGCCTACCTGTAGATTTTGGCTTGTAGCTCAGCCGCCACCTAGGGAAACCTACCAAACCTGTGCATTTCTGAAAACTAGAGACCTAGGGGAATCTAAGATGCGGTGACTTGTGTGGCTCGGACCAGGTTCTGTTACCCAGAATCCTTTGCAAACCTCAAAATTTGGCTAAAAAAACACATGTTCCTTACATTTCTGTGGCAGAAAGTTCTGGAATCTGAGAGGAGCCACGAATTTCCTACCACCCAGCGTTCCCCCACGTCTCCCGATAAAAATGATACCTCACTTGTTTGGGTAGGCCTAGCGCCCGCGACAGGAAACGCCCCAAACCGCAACGTGGACACATCCAAATTTGTGAAGGAAAACAGAGGTGTTTTTTGCAAAGTGCCTACCTGTAGATTTTGGCTTGTAGCTCAGCCGCCACCTAGGGAAACCTACCAAACCTGTGCATTTCTGAAAACTAGATACCTAGGGGAATCCAAGATGGGGTGACTTGTGTGGCTCGGACCAGGTTCTGTTACCCAGAATCCTTTGCAAACCTCAAAATTTGGCTAAAAAAACACATGTTCCTCACATTTCTGTGGCAGAAAGTTCTGGAATCTGAGAGGAGCCACGAATTTCCTTCCACCCAGCGTTCCCCCACGTCTCCCGATAAAAATTATACCTCACTTGTGTGGGTAGGCCTAGCGCCCGCGACAGAAAACGCCCCAAACCGCAACGTGGACACATCCAAATTTGTGAAGGAAAACAGAGGTGTTTTTTGCAAAGTGCCTACCTGTAGATTTTGGCTTGTAGCTCAGCCGCCACCTAGGGAAACCTACCAAAGCTGTGCATTTCTGAAAACTAGATACCTAGGGGAATCCAAAATGGGGTGACTTGTGTGGCTCGGACCAGGTTCTGTTACCCAGAATCCTTTGCAAACCTCAAAATTTGGCTAAAAAAACACATGTTCCTCACATTTCTGTGGCAGAAAGTTCTGGAATCTGAGAGGAGCCACGAATTTCCTTTCACCCAGCGTTCCCCCACGTCTCCCGATAAAAATGATACCTCACTTGTGTGGGTAGGCCTAGCGCCAGCGACAGAAAACGCCCCAAACCGCAACGTGGACACATCCAAATTTGTGAAGGAAAACAGAGGTGTTTTTTGCAAAGTGCCTACCTGTAGATTTTGGCTTGTAGCTCAGCCGCCACCTAGGGAAACCTACCAAACCTGTGCATTTCTGAAAACTAGAGACCTAGGGGAATCCAAGATGGGGTGACTTGTGTGGCTCGGACCAGGTTCTGTTACCCAGAATCCTTTGCAAACCTCAAAATGTGGCTAAAAAACACATGTTCCTTACATTTCTGTGGCAGAAAGTTCTGGTATCTGAGAGGAGCCCCGAATTTCCTACCACCCAGCGTTCCCCCATGTCTCCCGATAAAAATGATACCTCACTTGTGTGGGTAGGCCTAGCGCCCGTGACAGGATATGCCCCAAAACGCAACATGGACACATCACATTTTTTCATTGAAAACAGTGCCTACCTGTAGATTTTGGCCTCTAGCTCAGCCGGCACCTAGGGAAACCTACCAAACCTGTGCATTTCTGAAAACTAGAGACCTAGGGGAATCCAAGATGGGGTGACTTGTGTGGCTCGGACCAGGTTCTGTTACCCAGAATCCTTTGCAAACCTCAAATTCTGTCTAAAAAAACACATTTTCTACACATTTCGGTGACAGAAAGTTCTGGAATCTGAGTGGAGCCACAAATTTCCTTCCACCCAGCGTTCCCCCAAGTCTCCCGATAAAAATGATACCTCACTTGTGTGGGTAGGCCTAGCGCCCGTGACAGGAAATGCCCCAAAGCGCAACGTGGACACAGCCAAATTGGTGAAGGAAAACAGAGGTGTTTTTTGCAAAGTGCCTACCTGTAGATTTTGGCCTGTAGCTCAGCCGCCACCTAGGGAAACCTACCAAACCTGTGCATTTCTGAAAACTAGAGACCTAGGGGAATCCAAGATGGGGTGACTTGTGTGGCTCGGACCAGGTTCTGTTACCCAGAATCCTTTGCAAACCTCAAAATTTGGCTAAAAAAAAACATGTTCCTCACATTTCTGTGGCAGAAAGTTCTGGAATCTGAGAGGAGCCACGAATTTCCTTCCACCCAGCGTTCCCCCACGTCTCACGATAAAAATGATACCTCACTTGTGTGGATAGGCCTAGCGCCCGCGACAGGAAACGCCCCAAAGCGCAACGTGGACACATCCAAATTTGTGAAGGAAAACAGAGGTGTTTTTTGCAAAGTGCCTACCTGTAGATTTTGGCCTGTAGCTCAGCCGCCACCTAGGGAAACCTACCAAACCTGTGCATTTCTGAAAACTAGAGACCTAGGGGAATCCAAGATGGGGTGACTTGTGTGGCTCGGACCAGATTCTGTTACCCAGAATCCTTTGCAAACCTCAAAATTTGGCTAAAAAAACACATGTTCCTCACATTTCTGTGGCAGAACGTTCTGGAATCTGAGAGGAGCCACGAATTTCCTTCCACCCAGTGTTCCCCCACGTCTCACGATAAAAATGATACCTCACATGTGTGGATAGGCCTAGCGCCCGCGACAGGAAACGCCCCAAAGCGCAACGTGGACACATCCAAATTTGTGAAGGAAAACAGAGGTGTTTTTTGCAAAGTGCCTACCTGTAGATTTTGGCCTGTACCTCAGCCGCCACCTAGGGAAACCTACCAAACCTGTGCATTTCTGAAAACTAGAGACCTAGGGGAATCCAAGATGGGGTGACTTGTGTGGCTCGGACCAGGTTCTGTTACCCAGAATCCTTTGCAAACCTCAAAATTTGGCTAAAAAAACACATGTTCCTTACATTTCTGTGGCAGAAAGTTCTGGAATCTGAGAGGAGCCACGAATTTCCTACCACCCAGCGTTCCCCCTCGTCTCCTGATAAAAATGATACCTCACTTGTGTGGGTAGGCCTAGCGCCCGCGACAGGAAACGCCCCAAACCGCAACGTGGACACATCCAAATTTGTGAAGGAAAACAGAGGTGTTTTTTGCAAAGTGCCTACCTGTAGATTTTGGCTTGTAGCTCAGCCGCCACCTAGGGAAACCTACCAAACCTGTGCATTTCTGAAAACTAGATACCTAGTGGAATCCAAGATGGGGTGACTTGTGTGGCTCGGACCAGGTTCTGTTACCCAGAATCCTTTGCAAACCTCAAAATTTGGCTAAAAAAACACATGTTCCTCACATTTCTGTGGCAGAAAGTTCTGGAATCTGAGAGGAGCCACGAATTTCCTTCCACCCAGCTTTCCCCCACGTCTCCCGATAAAAATGATACCTCACTTGTGTGGGTAGGCCTAGCGCCAGCGACAGAAAACGCCCCAAACCGCAACGTGGACACATCCAAATTTGTGAAGGAAAACAGAGGTGTTTTTTGCAAAGTGCCTACCTGTAGATTTTGGCTTGTAGCTCAGCCGCCACCTAGGGAAACCTACCAAACCTGTGCATTTCTGAAAACTAGAGACCTAGGGGAATCTAAGATGCGGTGACTTGTGTGGCTCGGACCAGGTTCTGTTACCCAGAATCCTTTGCAAACCTCAAAATTTGGCTAAAAAAACACATGTTCCTTACATTTCTGTGGCAGAAAGTTCTGGAATCTGAGAGGAGCCACGAATTTCCTACCACCCAGCGTTCCCCCACGTCTCCCGATAAAAATGATACCTCACTTGTGTGGGTAGGCCTAGCGCCCGCGACAGGAAACGCCCCAAACCGCAACGTGGACACATCCAAATTTGTGAAGGAAAACAGAGGTGTTTTTTGCAAAGTGCCTACCTGTAGATTTTGGCTTGTAGCTCAGCCGCCACCTAGGGAAACCTACCAAAGCTGTGCATTTCTGAAAACTAGATACCTAGTGGAATCCAAGATGGGGTGACTTGTGTGGCTCGGACCAGGTTCTGTTACCCAGAATCCTTTGCAAACCTCAAAATTTGGCGAAAAAAACACATGTTCCTCACATTTCTGTGGCAGAAAGTTCTGGAATCTGAGAGGAGCCACAAATTTCCTTCCACCCAGCATTCCCCCACGTCTCCCGATAAAAATGATACCTCACTTGTGTGGGTAGGCCTAGCGCCAGCGACAGAAAACGCCCCAAACCCCAACGTGGACACATCCAAATTTGTGAAGGAAAACAGAGGTGTTTTTTGCAAAGTGCCTACCTGTAGATTTTGGCTTGTAGCTCAGCCGCCACCTAGGGAAACCTACCAAACCTGTGCATTTCTGAAAACTAGAGACCTAGGGGAATCTAAGATGCGGTGACTTGTGTGGCTCGGACCAGGTTCTGTTACCCAGAATCCTTTGCAAACCTCAAAATTTGGCTAAAAAAACACATGTTCCTTACATTTCTGTGGCAGAAAGTTCTGGAATCTGAGAGGAGCCACGAATTTCCTACCACCCAGCGTTCCCCCACGTCTCCCGATAAAAATGATACCTCACTTGTTTGGGTAGGCCTAGCGCCCGCGACAGGAAACGCCCCAAACCGCAACGTGGACACATCCAAATTTGTGAAGGAAAACAGAGGTGTTTTTTGCAAAGTGCCTACCTGTAGATTTTGGCTTGTAGCTCAGCCGCCACCTAGGGAAACCTACCAAACCTGTGCATTTCTGAAAACTAGATACCTAGGGGAATCCAAGATGGGGTGACTTGTGTGGCTCGGACCAGGTTCTGTTACCCAGAATCCTTTGCAAACCTCAAAATTTGGCTAAAAAAACACATGTTCCTCACATTTCTGTGGCAGAAAGTTCTGGAATCTGAGAGGAGCCACGAATTTCCTTCCACCCAGCGTTCCCCCACGTCTCCCGATAAAAATGATACCTCACTTGTGTGGGTAGGCCTAGCGCCCGCGACAGAAAACGCCCCAAACCGCAACGTGGACACATCCAAATTTGTGAAGGAAAACAGAGGTGTTTTTTGCAAAGTGCCTACCTGTAGATTTTGGCTTGTAGCTCAGCCGCCACCTAGGGAAACCTACCAAAGCTGTGCATTTCTGAAAACTAGATACCTAGGGGAATCCAAAATGGGGTGACTTGTGTGGCTCGGACCAGGTTCTGTTACCCAGAATCCTTTGCAAACCTCAAAATTTGGCTAAAAAAACACATGTTCCTCACATTTCTGTGGCAGAAAGTTCTGGAATCTGAGAGGAGCCACGAATTTCCTTTCACCCAGCGTTCCCCCACGTCTCCCGATAAAAATGATACCTCACTTGTGTGGGTAGGCCTAGCGCCAGCGACAGAAAACGCCCCAAACCGCAACGTGGACACATCCAAATTTGTGAAGGAAAACAGAGGTGTTTTTTGCAAAGTGCCTACCTGTAGATTTTGGCTTGTAGCTCAGCCGCCACCTAGGGAAACCTACCAAACCTGTGCATTTCTGAAAACTAGAGACCTAGGGGAATCCAAGATGGGGTGACTTGTGTGGCTCGGACCAGGTTCTGTTACCCAGAATCCTTTGCAAACCTCAAAATGTGGCTAAAAAACACATGTTCCTTACATTTCTGTGGCAGAAAGTTCTGGAATCTGAGAGGAGCCCCGAATTTCCTACCACCCAGCGTTCCCCCATGTCTCCCGATAAAAATGATACCTCACTTGTGTGGGTAGGCCTAGCGCCCGTGACAGGATATGCCCCAAAACGCAACATGGACACATCACATTTTTTCATTGAAAACAGTGCCTACCTGTAGATTTTGGCCTCTAGCTCAGCCGGCACCTAGGGAAACCTACCAAACCTGTGCATTTCTGAAAACTAGAGACCTAGGGGAATCCAAGATGGGGTGACTTGTGTGGCTCGGACCAGGTTCTGTTACCCAGAATCCTTTGCAAACCTCAAATTCTGTCTAAAAAAACACATTTTCTACACATTTCGGTGACAGAAAGTTCTGGAATCTGAGTGGAGCCACAAATTTCCTTCCACCCAGCGTTCCCCCAAGTCTCCCGATAAAAATGATACCTCACTTGTGTGGGTGGGCCAGGTGCCTGCAACAGAATAAGGCCCAAAACTTGTAGAGATAGAGGGGATAGCACAGCAAGTTTATAAGGACATATTCTTTTATACATCTTTAGACTGACTCTGCTTTGGGGACCCACATAAGTGAGGTGTCATTTTACTTGGGAGGCTGAGGGGAACACTGGGGAGTAGGAATTTTGTGCTGGAGTGGTGATCCTACGAAGAAAAGTAAGGAAAATATGCTTTTTTAAGCACATTTTGAGGTTTACAGAGGAGTCTGGGTAAGAAAATGTTGGGGGATCCACGGAAGCCACACCTCCCTGGATTCCTTGGGGTGTCTAGTTTTATAAAATGTCTGGGTTTGGTAGGTTTCCCTAGATGAAGGCCGCACACAGGACCAAAAACATAGGTGCCCTCTCCCCCCTAAACACAGGTAGTTTTGTAATATATCGTTTTGATGTGCCCACATACGTCCGTGATGTGCCAAACACAAAATTTTTGAAAAGAAACACAGTTAGGTTATGTGAAAAAGACTCCTCACCCACCAACCAAGTTGGTGGCATGCTTCATCATCGGGGTCCCACCTGAGGCACCTAGCGTGTCACAGGTGTGCTGCGACGCCTGATTACAGCGGAGCAGGTTTTGTCATTTTTACCACACATACTGGTTGGATTTGGCACGAGGGTGAGTGATGGTTCAGTGGATCAAATTTTACTAACAAGAGCTTTCACAAAAATGAAATGCACTGTTAGTAACTGAAAGGCAAAAAACTGAACCAATGACTCACAGCTCGTGAGCTGTAAAGCCGCGACAAGGCACCAACCGCTTTACAGTCCATTCACACAACTTTCATACATGACACACACAAGGCCATTCACACCGCCAGCCACGGGCCCAGCACATTACAACACTCACATCGACAGACAATCAATCAATCAATGACACTTATAAAGCGCGCTACATACCCGTAGGGTCTCAAGGCGCTGGGGGGGGGGTGCCGCTACTGCTCGAATAGCCAGGTCTTCAGCTTCTTCCTGAAGGAGAGGTGGTCTTGGGTCAGGCGCAGGTCGGTCGGGAGGGAGTTCCAGTTCTTGGCGGCCAGGTAGGAGAAGGACCTTCCTCCTGTAGTCGCTCTTCGGATGCGGGGGACGGCGGCGAGGGCGTGGTTGGCTGATCGGAGGTGGCGCGTGGGAGCGTAGAAGTTGACTCGGCTGTTGAGGTAGCTCGGGCCTTGGTCGTGTAGGGCTTTGTGTGCGTGGGTGAGGAGGCGGAAGGTGATTCTCTTGTTGACGGGGAGCCAGTGCAGGTCTCTCAGATGTCCGGAGATGTGGCTGGATCGTGGGATGTCGAGGATGAGTCTGGCTGAGGCGTTCTGGATCCGCTGGAGTCTCTTCTGGAGCTTGGCGGTGGTACCGGCGTAGAGGGCGTTACCGTAGTCCAGTCGGCTGGTGACGAGGGCCTGGGTGACGGTCCTCCTGGTCTCGGTGGGGATCCACCAGAAGATCTTCCGAAGTGTGCGTAGGATGTTGAAGCACGCCGAGGAGACGTTGTTGACCTGCCTGGTCATGGAGAGGGAGGAGTCCAGGATGAAGCCCAGGTTGCGTGCATGGTCTGTCGGTTTGGGTGCGGTGCCCAGGGCGGGAGGCCACCAGGAGTCGTCCCAGGCGGAGGGTGAAGAGCCCAGGATGAGAACCTCCGTCTTGTCCGAGTTCAGTTTCAGGCGGCTGGTCGTCATCCACTCGGCTACCTCTTTCATCCCTTCGTGCAGGTTGGCTCTGGCGGCGGCGGGGTCGTTGGTCAGGGAGAGGATCAGCTGGGTGTCGTCGGCGTAGGAGATTATGCTGAGGTTGTGTTTGCGTACGATGGCCGCGAGGGGGCTCATGTAGACGTTGAAGAGGGTGGGGCTCAGAGATGATCCTTGTGGGACGCCGCAGATGACTTCGGAGGCCTCTGACTTGTACGGTGGTAGGCGGACTCTCTGTGTTCTTCCGTCGAGGAAGGAGATGATCCATTCCAGCGCCTTGTCCTTGATTCCGATGTTGCTGAGGCGCCGTACTAGGGTGCGGTGGCAGACCGTGTCGAATGCCGCGGAGAGGTCTAGGAGGATGAGGGCCGCTGTTTCTCCATTGTCCATCAGGGCTCGGATGTCATCGGTGGCGGCGATGAGGGCGGTCTCGGTGCTGTGGTTGGCTCGGAAGCCGGACTGTGAGGGGTCGAGGGATCCGTTCGTCTCGAGGAAGGCGGCCATCTGCTTGTTGACGGTCTTCTCGATGACTTTGGCTGGAAACGGGAGAAGCGAGATGGGGCGGTGATTCTTGAGGTCGGTGGGGTCCGCTGTTGGTTTCTTGAGTAGAGCGCTGAGTTCGGCGTGTTTCCAGCTCTCGGGGAAGATGGTGGTGTCGAAGGATGTGTTGATGATGTCTCGCAGGTGGGGTGCGATGACAGCGTCGGCCTTGTTGAAGACGTGGTGAGGGCAGGGGTCGGTCGGTGATCCGGAGTGGATGGAGTTCATCGTGCGGATGGTGTCTTCGGTGCTGATCGGGGTCCAGGCGTGGAGGGTGGTGGTGGGGGGTGGTTGTTCGGTCATGGTGTGCGTTGGTTGGTTGTTGAAGCTGTTGTGTATGTCCGCGATCTTGTTGTGGAAGTATGAAGCGAGGGAGTTGCAGAGGTCTTGTGATGGGGTGATTTCGTTGTTTCCTGCGCTGGGGTTGGAGAGCTCATTCACGATGTTGAAGAGTTCCTTGCTGTTGTGTGCATTGTTGTCCAACCGGTCCTTGAATGCTGTTTTCTTGGCGGCGCGGATCAGCTGGTGGTGTTTCCGGGTGGCAAGTTTGTAGGAGGTCCTGTTGTCCGGTGTTGGTTCCCTTTTCCAGACTTTCTCGAGGGCTCGGAGGTTCTTCTTGGAGCACTTGAGTTCGTCGGTGAACCATGGGGCCTTCTTGCTGCCGGGTCTGCTAGGCGGGGTCCTCAGCGGGGCGAGCTCGTCCGCGCAGTTGCTGATCCACTTCGTGAGGTTGTCGGCGGCCTGGCTGGGGTTCGCTGAGCTGGCAGGAGGGTGCTGGCTCAGGGAGGTGGCGAGCTGGTCTGCTGTGATCTTGTTCCAGCTTCTGTGGGCGGCTTGTTGCTGGTGTTGGTGGGTCGTCGTTCTCTTGAAGGTGAAGTGGACGCAGCTGTCGTCCGTCCATTGAAGCTCTGTGGCGTGGCTGAAGAGGATGTCTGTGCTGGATGAGAAGACGGCGTCGAGTGTGTGTCCGGCGAGGTGGGTGGGGGTGGACACCAGTTGCTTGAGTCCCAGGTTGGCGAGGTTGTCGAGCAGGGTGCTGGTGTTGTGGTCGTTGTTGTTCTCCAGATGGTAGTTGAGGTCTCCCAGGAGGATGTAGTCAGCGGAGGGGAGGGCATGCGGGCTGACGAAGTCGGCGATGTCCTCGCTGAATTGCGTGCGTGGACCAGGGGGTCGGTAGATCAGGGTGCCTCTGAGGGTGGTGTTCGGGTTGGTGTGGATCTGGAAGTGCAGGTGTTCGGCGCTGGTCAGGGTGATGTCGGTGCTGGTCGTGATCCGGATGGTGTTTCTGTGGATGATGGCGATGCCTCCTCCCATCTGGTTGGCGTTTCGGTCCCTCCGGACGATCTTGTAGCCCTCTGGGATAGCGATGGCGATGTCGGGAGCTGAAGAGGCGTTCATCCAGGTCTCCGTGAGGAAGGCAACGTCCGGGGCGGTGGCGTCTAGGAGGTTCCAGAGTTCGATGGCGTGTCTGTGGACGGAGCGGGTGTTGAGCAGGATGCACTTGAGGTGGGTGCTGCTGGTGTTCGACTTGGCGGGTGCTGGTGTGCGTCTGGTCTGGGTGCGGGAGAACTTGCAGGCGTGGCAGCTGAAGGGTCCGTGGGTGCGTCGTGGTGTGGCTTGGTGGCAGTCTGGGAGTCGGCCGGTGTTGAGAGCGATGAGGGTGGCGGCGGAGTACGTCAGGCGGGTCGGTCTGGATCTTCTTTGGCCAGGGGTCCTGGCGCTGGACGCGATCCGGTCGCGGACGGGCGCAGACGGGCTTACCTTTGGCGCGCCTTCGGCGCACAATCGGCGCGCCCGCTGCGCGTGACCGCTGCGCGTTCGCACGGTCGCCATATAAGGCGAAGTGCGGGTGGGCGGGGCAGCTGGGAGGCGGGAGCGGGGAGGGAACAGAAAGGAAAAAGGGGCGTGGTCAGCGGTGGTGGCGGGAAGCGGGGAGCGGGGAGGGAGGTGGGCAGACAGGCAGGAGAACGCAAAGGGCTGAAACTGACTAGAAAAAATACAGGCACAAAAGTCAGACAAACGCTGGTAACACGGGAGGAAAATGAAGAAACTGATTAGAAAAAAATACAGGCACAAAAGTCAGGCAAAAGCTGCTAACACGGGAGGAAAATGCAGTTCAAACAAGCACAAATGCTAGACAAAACAAGCAAAACCGACGCCAGCGGCGTCAGCCGGCAGCGAGGCAGGCAGCGAGGCAGGGGCAAGGCGAGGGGGCACACACAGCAGCTGGTGGCCGTGCGGCGCGGGGGTGTCCCACAGCGCCACTCAAGGGCCCATCACTTACATATGCCCACATGCCTGATACAACAATCACACCAGCTGATGGGAGTGTGTGGACTGGTGTTTGGCTGGCAGTGTGTTGCAGTAGCCAACAGCAAGTCAATATGTACACTCTCAGCCAAGCCCCACTCCACCCACAATGGCATCATTTTTTTTTTTTTTTAACAGAGGAACCCCTAACTAAGTAGAAAGAATTACAAAACTACAAACACAAAAGCTCTAACTAAGAACATGACAGAAATGCTAACCATGAAACTAAACACATGAAAATACAAAACAGACATGAGTTTACACTCATGGTTGTTCCCAGAAATTCTTCTGGGTGTGGTAATTCTTAAAACAACCACCCACACACAGCCCAGGCTTTGAAGGACAATCTGGGCAGTACATTCGAGTCTCCCTCCGGATACCTCTTCGAAAACACACTCTACATTTCTTAGCTGGAAAGTCTTTTTTGGGTGTGGGAGGAATGTGCTCAGCAAAGTGGCGATCTTTCAATCTAGCCACATCCTCCACCACTGCTCCTCTAGGAACTCTGGCCTGTTCCACCACAATAAGGCTCTCTATCACTGACTCCTGAAATTTCACAAATGTCATCTTTTACTCTGGAGACCTATCCCTAAACACAATAAAAGCATTGAAGGTTGCTAAGTGGAAGAGCTGAAGTGCTAACTTCTTATACCAAACGTAAGACTTACGAATAGCAGTATAAGGTTCCAACCTCTGGTCAACTCTATCTACACCTCCCATGTGCTTATTATAATCTAAAATGCACACAGGTTTGCGCACTTCAGCAACCTGGCCCCAAACAGTCACAGGGGAAGTACTCTCATCATGGATGGTACTTAGCATGTAGACATCCCTCTTGTCTGAAAATTTCAAAGCTAGCAGCTCCTCGTTCCGCAAGGCACAGCACTGTCCTCTCTCAAGTTTTTTACAGACAAGCTCCCTTGGATAGCCTTTCCGGTTAGAACGGATTGTGCCACAACCAACTGTGTCCACTCTAAACAATTCCTTGAACAATTGCACACCAGTGTAGAAGTTATCTACATACAAATGGTGACCTTTGTTGAACAGTCGTCTACCAAGATCCCACACAATTTTCTCAGTAACTCCAAAAGTGGGAGGACAACCAGGGGGGTCAATATTGGAATCCCTACCAGTGTACACACGGAAACTATACACATATCCTGTCCTACTTTCAGACAGCATATACAATTTAATTCCATATCGTGCCCTTTTGCTAGGAATGTACTGCCTAAAAACCAAACGACCCTTGAAGAGGACCAAAGACTCGTCCACACTTAACTCTTTGCCTGGAACATAGACCACCGAAAACCGATCGACAAAATGATCAAGGACAGGCCTAACCTTAAAAAGACGGTCAGAATCTGGGTGATCTCGTGGCAAGGCTAATGCATTGTCAACAAAATGCAGCATCCTAAGAAGAAGCAAATACCGATTACGACTCATGGTCGCTGGAAATATAGCTGTTGCCATCAAGGGACTAGTAGACCAATAAGAAGCCAGTGACGGCTTCCTTATCAACCCCATCAAAAAAGTCAAACCCAAAAACTTTTTTAACTCCTCCAAATTTGTGGGAATCCACTGGGCAGCTCTAGAGTGTGGCCTAAGTCTAGCAGCGTTGTACCTCAAATGCTGCTCCGCATACAAATTAGTCTGCTCAACAATCTCTTCCAAAAACACATCATCCATGAATAACTCAAAGAAATTGATAGGCATAAAGTTCTCTGTATTGGCGTTACACCCCGGGAGACCAGTAAAGGCAGGCAACTCTGGCTGCTCCATGTTTGGGGCAACCCAGACATCAGGTCTTATAACGGGAAACCTTTCAGCCCCAGGTTGCTGCACTATTGGCACATCAATGTCCTCCTCTAAAACAGGCCCTTCATCTGCACTGAGTGTGGCTTCATCATCAGAAGATTCCCCTCCAAGAGAAACATCACTGCCAGAATCTCTGACTTCCTCCTCTGCCTCAGATGCAGAGTCCGTCTCATAGTCATGATCAGACTGTGACTCAAAAAGCATACCAACCACCTGCTGAGCGGTCATCCTGCGGCTAGCCATGATCTCTCCTGCTAAAATTAACTGGACAAATTCACCACCAACAACCAGCACTGTGTAAGACAAGTAACAAAGTGTAGCTTTGTTAGTAAGAGTTATAAACTCAAAAACTATACCGCTCACTTGCCTGAAAAAGCTTGATTCACCAGCTACTACACAGCAATCACCAATGATATCCCACTAAAAATAAAGAAAGAAAGGCAAATTAGAAATAAGACAAAACAAATATCATTGTGCACAAACCTAAGGACAATTTCACACACAATCCTGCATTTAGTACACCCCCTACAAACATGTCATTCATGCATGGCAACAATACTCCTTTGGAGAAAATAGTTTTTGCTTACCTAAAACATGCAACTGTGCAAACTGCAGGTCAACCACCGCCAAAACTGCAAGGAGCCACAGCAAATAAAGCAAAAGCTTTGAACTAGAACAAAAAGGAGGAAAACATTTTTTATCACAAATGCAAAGACTTCTTCAGTTGACAAACACCCCACCATCAAACATTTAGAAATTGGTGCCTAAGTGGATTCTGCCATAGGGGCAGATGGGCCTACTAATAAAATAGGCCTGTCTACCCCAAGGAAGCCAGAAAATACCTTTAGTAGTGTGTCCCCATGGAGAGCGACCCTTGCCAAAGGGGACAGCCCTCAAAAAAAAAAAAAAAACACACACACAACACTATCCCTGGTGCCTAAGTGGCTTCTACCCCCCTTGGGGGCAGGTGGGCCTAACAAAATAGGCCCATCTGCCCCCAGGGGGTGTAGAAATGGGCAACAGGTCAATGCCCCCCTTGGGGGGGGCGCCCCGTGACCAAGGGGACGCCACCCCACAAAAATAAACAAATAAAAAAAAATCCCAGGCGTTCTAGTGGTTTCTGCCCCCCTTGGGGGCAGACCAGCCTAAAAATAAGAGGCTGATCTGTCTCCAAGGGGTGCAGAAATGGCCTGGGTACATGTGCCCCCAAAGCGGGGGGCGACCCTTGCCCAAGGCCCCCCCCATCCACTAACACACACACACACACTATCCCTGGTGTCTGAGTGGCTTCTGCCCCCCTTGGGGGCAGGTGGGCCTAACAAAATAGGCCCATCTGTCCCCAGGGGGTGTAGAAATGGCCAACAGGTCAATGCCTCCCTTGGGGGGGCGCCCCGTGACCAAGGGGACGCCCCCCCACAAAAATAAACAAATAAAAAAAAATCCCTGGGGTTCTAGTAGTTTCTGCCCCCCTTGGGGGCAGACCAGCCTAAAAATAATAGGCTGATCTGTCTCCAAGGGGTGCAGAAATGGCCTGGGTACATGTGCCCCCAAAGTGGGGGGTGACCCTTGCCCAAGGCCCCCCCCATCCACTAACACACACACACACACTATCCCTGGTGTCTAAGTGGCTTCTGCCCCCCTTGGGGGCAGGTGGGCCTAAGAAAATAGGCCCATCTGCCCCCAGGGGGTGTAGAAATGGGCAACAGGTCAATGCCCCCCTTGGGGGGGGGCACCCCGTGACCAAGGGGACGCCCCCCCACAAAAAAAAACAAATAAAAAAAATCCCTGGCGTTCTAGTGGTTTCTGCCCCCCTTGGGGCAGATCAGCCTAAAAATAATAGGCTGATCTGTCTCCAAGGGGTGCAGAAATGGCCTGGGTATATGTGCCCCCAAAGTGGGGGGCGACCCTTGCCCAAGGACCCCCCCATCCACTAACACACACACACACACACACACTATCCCTGGTGTCTAAGTGGCTTCTGCCCCCCTTGGGGGCAGGTGGGCCTAAGAAAATAGGCCCATCTGCCCCCAGGGGGTATAGAAATGGGCAACAGGTCAATGCCCCCCTTGGGGGGGCGCCCCGTGACCAAGGGTATACCCCCCCACAAAAATAAACAAATAAAAAAAAATCCCTGGCGTTCTAGTAGTTTCTGCCCCCCTTGGGGGCAGACCAGCCTAAAAATGATAGGCTGATCTGTCTCCAAGGGGTGCAGAAATGGCCTGGGTACATGTGCCCCCAAAGTGGGGGGCGACCCTTGCCCAAGGCCCCCCCCATCCACTAACACACACACAATCACACACTATCCCTGGTGTCTAAGTGGCTTCTGCCCCCCTTGGGGGCAGGTGGGCCTACCAAAATAGGCCCATCTGCCCCCAGGGGGTGTAGAAATGGGCAACAGGTCAATGCCCCCCTTGGGGGGGCGCCCCGTGACCAAGGGGACGCCCCCCCCCAAAAAATAAACAAATGAAAAAAAATCCCTGGCGTTCTAGTAGTTTCTACCCCCCTTGGGGGCAGACCAGCCTAAAAATAATATGCTGATCTGTCTCCAAGGGGTGCAGAAATGGCCTGGGTACATGTGCCCCCAAAGTGGGGGGCAACCCTTGCCCAAGGCCCCCCCCATCCACTAACACACACACACACACACACTATCCCTGGTGTCTAAGTGGCTTCTGCCCCCCTTGAGGCCGGTGGGCCTAAGAAAATAGGCCCATCTGTCCCCAGGGGGTGTAGAAATGGGCAACAGGTCAATGCCCCCCTTGGGGGGGCGCCCCGTGACCAAGGGGACGCTCCCCCACAAAAATAAACAAATAAAAAAAAAAAACTGGCGTTCTAGTGGTTTCTGCCCCCCTTGGGGGCAGACCAGCCTAAAAATAATAGGCTGATCTGTGTCCAAGGGGTGCAGAAATGGCCTGGGTACATGTGCCCCCAAAGTGGGGGGCGACCCTTGCCCAAGGCCCCCCCCATCCACTAACACACACACACACACACACTATCCCTGGTGTCTAAGTGGCTTCTGCCCCCCTTGGGGGCAGGTGGGCCTACAAAAATAGGCCCATCTGCCCCAAGGGGGGGCAGAAATGGCCAACAGGTCAATGCCCCCCTTGGGGGGGAGCCCCGTGCCCAAGGGGACGCCCCCCCACAAAAATAAACACATAAAAAAAAATCCCTGGCGTTCTAGTGGTTTCTGCCCCCCTTGGGGCAGATCAGCCTAAAAATAATAGGCTGATCTGCCCTCAAGGGGGGCAGAAATGGCCCTAAAAGACATGCCCCCCAAAGGGGAGTGACCCTTGCCCAAGGGGGCGCCCCCCCATCCACTACACACACAATCCCTGGTGCCTAAGTGGCTTCTGCCCCCCTTGGGGGCAGATGGACCTAAAAAAAATAGGCCGATTTGCCCCCAAGGGGGGCAGGAAAGGCCAACAGTTCTCTGCCCCCTTGGGGGGGGGGGCGCCCCTTGCCCAAGGGGGCACCCCCCCCACATAAATACACATAAAAATAAAAAACCCTGGTGATCTAGTGTTTTCTGCCCCCCTTGGGGACAGATCTGGCTAAAAAGTAGCCAATCTGCCCTCAAGGGGGGCAGAAATGGCCCTAAAAGACATGCCCCCCAAAGGGGAGGGACCCTTGCCCAAGGGGGCGCCCCCCCATCCACTACACACACAATCCCTGATGCCTAAGTGGCTTCTGCCCCCCTTGGGGGCAGATGGACCTAAAAAAAATAGGCCGATCTGCCCCCAAGGGGGGCAGAAAAGGCCAACAGTTCTCTGCCCCCTTGGGGGGGGCGCCCCTTGCCCAAGGGGGCACCCCCCCACACATAAATGCACATACCAATATAAATCCCTGGTGATCTAGTGTTTTCTGCCCCCCTTGGGGGCAGATCTGGCTAAAAAGTAGCCAGATCTGCCCCCAAGGGGGGCAGAAATGGCCGTAGTAATTGCCCGCTAAAGGGGAGCGACCTTTGCCCAAGGGGCCGCTCCCCGCGTGCCAAAAACAGGAAACAACAACAAAAAAAACAAATCCCTGTTGTCTAGTGGGCATTCCTGCTGCCCGATCGCAATGCGATCGGGCAGCAGGAATGCTCAAAGAGACACCGGGGAAAAGGAAAAGCCTTTCCTTTTTCCCGGTGCCTCTTTAGCCCCAACCCCCCACCCACCGGGAAGAGGAACTCACCTCTTCTCTCGTCGCCGCACAGGAAGCAAATGGCTTCCTGTGCGGCGAGGATCCCATAATGAAGTCAGCGCGCGATCGCGCGCTGACGTCATTATGGGGGGGTGGGGGGGTCGGGGGTGGAAGGGGAAGGGCTTCCCCTTCCATCCCTGACTTTGGGGGGTGGGGGGGAAGCACACAGAGGGAGCGAGAGCGCTCCCTCTGGGCTGTGTGCGAGGAAGTAGTGGTTACGTCCTCGGCACAGCAGCACTGTGCCGCGGGACGTAACCACTACGTCCGCGGCACAGAAGGGGTTAAACTCGAGGAGAGAATCGTGCGTCTTGCCGATTTGAGTGTCACCATGTAAAATGGCAAGAAATGGTAGTACGCAATGAATATCAAAGTCGAATCATCATTAAACGAATTGCGGCGTCTTGCCGACGCGCAAAGCACGATGTAAATGCCAAGAAATAACAGCTCACAATGAATAACGAGATCAAAGTACAATGAAACGAATCGTGCGTCTTTTGCCGATTCTTAAACCACCAAGTAAATGTCAAGAAATGGTAGCGCGCAATGAACAACAAAGTTAAAACACCATAAAACGAATCGCGCGTCTTGCTGATTCTTAAGCCACCATGCAAATGTCAAGAAATAGTAGCGTGCAATGAACAACAAACTTAAAACACCATAAAATGAATTGCGCGTCTTGCCGATTCGCAAGTCACCTGCAAAGGTCACAAACACTGAAGTGCATATTTCACACGCGCAAAGTACTCTGTCAAATCATAAAAGAATTAGGCCCAAGAACATGAGCGTTCTCGATAACGGCATCGGGAGGCCAGCCCAACCACCGTCTTACCGCCCAGAACAAGGATCTCCAAATGAAGAATGAAAGTCAGATGTCTGGAAGATCAAATAGGCCACCGGACCAGGAGCTCAGGAAGTAGCTGCTGCTCTGCACCTGGACCTCTGAATAGTGAGCACTTGGAGCTGGGCTGGATCCTTTTTATAGAGTCTTGGCCCAGTCCACAACCACACCCAGGGATGTTGCAGGGGAAGTCTCTAGAAGGCCCTGGAAAGGGACCACACCCTAACACACTCTGAAAGCCTGCAGCACTACATTGCAAATGAACAGCATTTGTAAGCACATTAAAAATAAGTCTTCAGGATTGAACTCTGCAATGCAAAAGGTTAAACAACAACATATCAGCACAATGCATAAATTATGTTGTTTTGAGAGTGATGGGTTTTTGCATTCTAGTCGCCAATAGAGCGCGCACTGCCCTGGTGTTGACACAAACCACCCACTTGAGAGACTGTGGCCTTGCACTCCCCAAGACTAAGCAGTGGGAAAACCACCCACTTGAGAGACTGTGGCCTTGCACTCCCCAGGATATCCCAGAGGGCATGTAGCCCCCTCCAGGAGCAGTGGCATTGTACCATCTTCCGGCTGAGGTGCCCCACCATTCCCCGTCCCCTTGAGGTGCCTGTCTGTTTTCGACCTGCTGCCTTTGCAGTGTTCTCTCCATATTGAGGCAGGAGTCAAGTATGGCCTATGTGTTATGGCCCCGTGGGCACGGACATTTTGGAGTGGGCATTGTCCCTCTATTTGTATATATTGTACATTCTGTTTATTGCTTTAAGAACGTATTTTTCTAAATTAATAATATTACACTCAATTTAATCAATTCCTTTTCGTCCTTGCGTTATTCCTGAGGGGTACAGGGAGTATATGTCATGTTGTTGCATCAGTTTGTGTGTATGGTGTTGGAGGTGGGGTTGGGGTGTTGCATGTGTGTGTTACTCTCTTTTTCCTCCCCCACTCCCTTATGTGCTAGGTGCGGTACTCACTGTTGTCTTCTTTGCCGGCCTTCGTGTTCCTGGTGTAGGAGGAGGTATACCAGCATGGGGAAGATCTGCAGTTCGGGCTCCATGACGTTGTGGTTGTTCCCTGATTGTCCAGAGGTGAGTCATTTCCCTTCTGTGTACTGTTTCCGCCGTGCTTTTGATGGCGTTGGTACCGCCCGGAAAAAGCTGGCGGATTGGCTTGTTGTAATGCTGTGGGCGGTACATTGTCTTCCGCCTGGCTGTTGGTGGTTACCGCCACGGTGTTTGTTGCTACCGCTGTGGCGGTCGGAGTGTTAAAGGTGCTGTATGTGTTGGCGGTTTCCACCGTGGTCATAATTCCTTTTTTTGTACCGCCGCCCTGTTGGCCACTTTATCACCGACCGCCAGGGTTGTAATGAGGGCCTAAGTGTGTGCAGGATGGGCCATCCTACAAAGATGGTTATGGGCAGAGCTGTTACCAGCCCAGTTACAAAGGGCTCTAGCAAACACAAAGGAACCTAGCACTAGCCTTTTGAGAATCCATATTTCTGGGAACCTTGACAAGGGGAGGGAAGAACTTTCCAGAACCAGATGTGGGGGGGCAGTGTGTTCTCTCACACAAAGACTGGCACCAGGTATAAATATGTGTCCCTCAGAATAATTCTTTGGTACACTCCTGGATATGCGGAAGAACTCAGGACTGCCTCCTGCCAGAATGACTACTGAGCTGCTTAAAGGAGAGCTGGGCCATCTCCTTGAATCCAGGACCATGATAAGTGACTTCAAGGGTTAGTTCTCTGGTTTTCTATGTGAGCTGCAGGGATATAACAAGCTCCTTAAGTCTTGAACCCTGCAGTTGGCCTTTGCTGAAGAGAGGCCTGACCACTCAAGTGGTGCCCTCCAGAACTATTGGCCCATTACTCACCTATCCATCATCAAAAGAGCATTGAAAAAGCAGTTTATCCTCAACTTCAGGATCACATCAATACTAACCATCTTCTGTATGACCAATGATCTGACTTCAGGTCATACTGCAGCACGTAGCACTACCTTACACATCATAGATGTTGCACTTCTGACCTCGGATTAAGATGTTTCCTAAATCCTAATATTACTGGACCTCTCACCTACCTTCTGCATAGTTACCATTCAGCTCTCATCTATACCTTGGAATCTTGATTGAGAGTCAGTATTAATGTCCTTTACTGGTTCACATCCTCTCTTTCTAACTAATACCAGTTTGTTTACTTGGTCACCTCCTTGACCTAGATATCCCTATCAGCTTCAGAGTCTTCCAGTGTTCCATACTGGCCCCTATCATCTTCAACCTTTCTACAGAGATCTTAAAGGCTCTGCTCATAGTCAACAGCTTCAAAATTCACCAATGTGCTGAAGATACAAGACTGTGCTTGGAAAGTTGCTCCACACCAGACATTTAGGGGGTCATTATGAACATGGTGGTAAACACCGTCAACCGCTGTGGCGACAGTGAACAGAAGACCGCCATTGGCGGTGAACAGAAACCCGCCATGTAAAGATGCTAAAAACAGAGCCCGCCAAAAATTCTGTTTCCACCAGCCACCACCAGGGCCTTGTCAGTGGAAAGGCTGCACATCCCACCCCGCCACCGCCAAGCACACAAATCCCCCACCCTCCAAATAATGATGCAGAAATCACTGCGGCAGTTAGGGGGTGCTGAACGACCATTGGCAGTACAGACCGCCACGGCCAGCAATGGGACCCAACAGCAAGAAATGCACACATTGCCAACTTTGAAACCCACACACCTGACACACATCCACAACACTATAAAACATGTACAGACACACCCCACAATCCTTTGCATCGCCAATAGGAGAGGCCAGACTGACAACACTACAAGCATACACTGAACGCAACAACACACAACTCACACACCCAACCACACAACATCACCCTCACCAGTATCCACACAACATACCACCCATAACACACACCATCGCACCCCCTAAGCACCCACACTTTACAGAAAAGGAGCTCATAACAATGGTGGATGAGATACTCAAGGTCGAGCCACAAATCTTCGGGGCACAGGTCCAGCACGTACCCATCGCCAGGAAGATGGCAGACTAATGTGAACAAGGTCAACGCAGTGGGAAACAATCCACGCACGAGGTACAACATCCGCAAGAGATGGAATGACTTGCGCGGGAAGGTGAGGTCCATGGCATCCAGGCACCACATTGCTCCCCTACACCCCCAGAATACACCGACTGGGAGGAAAAGGAACTGGCCATCCTGCACCCTGAGGGCCTTACTGGACTCACTGGAGGAATGGACTCGGGTAAGTCACCTACAATTACTCCATACCCACCACACCTGTAATGCCTGTACCACCTCACCCCTCCAACTACCACCAGGACCACACCCCACCCAGGCACCAATCACTACATCCAGCCACCTTGCATGCCAACAAACCCACCAACAGGCCCACATCCATCCCCTTGTGTGCAGCCACCCACTCCTGCAAGGTAGCACAATGGCACTACACCACCCACAATGCACCATCCCATGCAAAATGCAATGGCAACCCCACAAAAGGGCCCTGCATGGCCCAACAGGGGAAAACCTACACAAAATAGGCCTGACATGTGCACCCTCATCCAAATCAGTAAATGTAACATACATGTCCATTCCCCCCCACAGGCACCACCACCTATGCCACCCTGACGGAAAGGACAAGGAGTACCAGCGCCCCACATGGAGTCAGAGGCAACACACAGGAAACTGGAGAGGGAACTCTGGACAGTGAGGAATACCCTGGCCCCTCACACAGTCCTGGACTGTCACCCTCCAGCAGCCCCACCCAGGACACCACTGACACCCCTACCACCCAGCCACCAACATCAGCACATGGCAAACGAAACCACATCAGTGTATCCAGGCCACAGACTGGTGGAACACAAGTACAGAGGCCACAATCTCCACCCACCAACAGGCAGGATGATGATGGCACTAGTACAAGTGCTACCACCAGACCTGTGCAGGGGACACAGGCACAGGGGGCTAGGCCCAGTGGGAGTGCATCAGTGGCCCAGGGGGTGGCCAAAGGATGGATGCTGCAGCCCAGGAGGTGAACTCTGAGGTCCTGGGAGCATACCACCATACACAAGGCAGGATGGGCCAGATCCTGGCCACCTTGGAGCAGAGTCAAAGGCTGCAGATAGCCCAACATCAAGAGACCATGGAGCAGTGTAAACAGCTCAATGCCACCATGGCTACTATTGCAGGGGTGCTGCAGCACCACCACCCAACCCAGCCTGAGACTCCCACAAACCAGGAAGCCCCTACTACTGCCCAGGACGCAGACCAGCCATCAACATCAGAAGCAACAACTGGACTGGTGTCACTGTCTGAGGACACACAGGAGACCGGCACCCCTACCCGTACAGGCCAACACCAGACACTCAAACTGTCCCTCAGACCCAGATATGGCACTGGAACACCCGCCAAGACCAAGGCACCCTCAAAGAAGTGACTCTGACATGAACTGTTTCCCAAGTGTGCCACTGTGCCACCATCCTCACCGGTCAATAGCAACTCAACAACGTGCAAGGCTCAGATGGACATATAACCACTGCCACCAATCATTGAGTCCATGTAGCCAGTCTGGACATCCACCATCAGTCCACTTCCTGTCACTGTAAAGAGTACCAATGCATCCCTGACACCTATTAAAACACATGTACACCAATTTCAATGCCCCCTGTCATTATGTTGAGTCAATTGTAAGTGTGAATGCATTTGCCAGTTAAATTAGAAATCAGACCTTTATTGCAGGAATGTCACCCCAGACATAAGGTGAAGAGTGAACAGAAAAGTACACCATGTTGGTTATCATGTCACATGGCACTTGAAATTAATGTAACAGTGTCAATGGCTACAGACCCCACGCCCCCATAGAGAATAAGTCAGACTGACATTATGCAGTGCATACAGCATCATCAGTGAAAAATACCTCATAGTCACTGGATGTATAGTTGGATCAGTTGGTTCCTGGAGTGAACATCTTCCTCCTCTTCATCATCATCATCACTCTTATCCCCTCTCAGAAGAAGCTGTTCTGGATAAACAGCACCCTCCTCCTCCAGTAGTGAGATAGTTTTCCTCACAGCCACATTGTGCAACATGCAGCAGGCCACCAATATTCTACACATCTTCTCAGGGCCATAGCACAGGGATCCCCCAGAAAGATGGAGGCAACGGAATCTAGCCTTCAAGAGACCTATAGTGCACTCTATCACCCTCCTAGTACATCCATGGGCCTCATTGTAATTCCTCTCAGCATCTGTTCTAGGGTTCCTCAATGGTGTCAGGAGCCAATGCTTGTTGGGGTAGACAGAATCACCTGCAAAAGTGGGTGAAACAGGACTGTAACTAACTACCCTCAGTTGTAGACAGCCTGACTGTCAGCTATGTACAGAAAAAGTGTCATACACACTCACCTATGATCCATTCTCTGTCCCCTTGTAGTTGTTCTCCAACTCAACAAGAGGTCTGTACACAGATGAGGACCTACCTCACCACATGGGTCAGTACCTAGGAGGAGTGGAGAACACATGTGAGGGACCCACATTCATTTTCACAACCTATTGTGTATGAAACACTGCTGTCAAACATGTAGGTTACACATAGCATTGTAGGATGTACAACTGGAGTGAAGTGTCTTAACTGATATGTCTTGAGTGTTGTGGTGAGTAAATAGTCATTTGGGTGTGCAATTGAGGGCTGTGGACCATAGGGCCTGCATGGGGCCCATGACCATGAAATATCTGTATCATACTTGCTAAATGGCAGCCCCCTGTCATCCAGATATGTAGTGACCTCATACCGCTAGCGGTTGTTGTAGTGGCGTAAGGTGGTGTTCACCACCATGCACCCATTAATTGGTTAACATTGATGTCAATGGGGAATATGGGCCTATCATGATCGCCATCGGCGGTGACGGTGCGCACCGCTGCGAAGCGTACACCATTTCGTCACCCCAGGTTCACTTGACTCCCGGATTCCGTACATGCAAGTACTCCACTGAGTGTGCTGCTGTGTCCTGACTCTGGTTACTCAAATGGCATGAGTCACAGGGGAAAGGGCCCCGGCCTTCACCACGGAGGAGCTGGAAAAGCTGGTGGACGGGGTCCTACCCCTGTATGCCAAGTTATATGGGCGACCAGAGGTGCAGGTGAGTAGGCGGATGGGGTGCATGGATGTCTGTGATGGTGGTGGATGTTCGTATGCATGTGTGTACGATTTGTAACTGCACAGGCATTGAATGTATGACAATCAGCATGAGTGAGGTGGTGGAATGATGTTGTTAAGTGTCCGTCCCATAGGGGACGTATAGCCAGGGATACCAAATGGGCATTTTCTCACCTCTGTTTTTCTTTTCTGTGTGTCCTCTACAGGTCAGCTCCCATCAGAAGAGGGGACTCTGGCAGACCATCGCCAGGGAGGTGCAGACCCTGGGGGTCTACAACTGGCGGAGCACCAACTGCAGGAAGCGGTGGGAGGACCTGCGGCGCTGGGCCAGGAAGACCTGTGAGGCCCAGCTGGGGAAGTCTTCTCTACGAGGAAGGGGTGACTGTCTGGCCCTGACCCCACTAATGCGCCACATTCTGGCAGTGGCATATCCAGACTTGGATGGGCGCTTGAAGGCTGCACAGCAGACACAAGGGGATGAGTACTGAGACCATTGTATGCCTCCTTGATGGATGTCTGAGGGTGCTGTAGTATGTATGCTATCTAGTGGCAGGGACTCTGACTGATGTCTTATAGCAATACGGACCCCATGGGCAGTTAGATGATAAGGGGCAGGTCTGCAGTTCCTCAGGTCCTTCCGTAATGTGGGAGATGGCTGTATAGCAGGGTTGTGGTCACTAGTCAGGGGCATAGGCATGACTATAGCTGTAGGTGCTGCATGTTGGTGTATTAGCTGGGTGGGAGTATGAGTGAACCAGATATGTACATCCATTCAGGTGTTAAAATTCTCTCTCCTGTTTTGTATCCCCACTCCTTTACTCTTGTGTTGTCTGTGTATATCAGCATCATCTGGCGAGGGAGCAGTGGCACCGGCGAGTGGGGATGCATTGGCTCACAGTTCCAAGGAGGCAGAGTCTACTGATGCCAAGGGGACCAGTGGGTTGGAGGGCGAGGGGAGTACCTCAGGGGAGGAAACTACCACTGGAGGTAGTGACTCTGATACCTCTTCCGATGGGAGCTCCCTGGTGATGGAGGACCCTAGTGGGCCCACCCAGTCTTTGACATCTTCTGCCACACCCCATACCATCACTGCCCTCCCAGTTGTGCCCCACCTAGTTGCCCGTGCCCCCTCACCCAGAAGGGTGGGCGTCTCCTTCACCCCAAGCACCTCATCCCCGCCCCAGTCAGCCCTGCTGCCCTCATGGAGGAGGCTATTGACCTCCTGAGGACCATCTCTGTAGGGCAGACAACCATTGTGAATGCCGTCCAGGGGCTGGCATCCCAGATACAGCAGTGCAATGCATGCCTGGAAGGCATTCACAGTCCCATGTTTGGCTTACAGAGATCTTTTCAGGCTCTGGCCTCCTCTTTGACAGCAGCCAGTGTCCCTGGTCTTTCCATCACCCCTCCCAGCACCTCTACCCCTTCCAGCACCCCACACCCTTCACTCATCCCAAGCACATGTTCAGACAGCCATGCACACACCTCAACACACAAGAAGCATACACAGAAACACAAGCACCAAACTTCCCACCACAGGCATACACACAGCCAACATACAAAGGCACACAACAACAACATCCACTTCCCCCACTGTGTCCACCTCTTCCCCCTCCCTGTCTGTCACTTCTTCATGCACACTCACAAGCACTGCACCCTCATTCACTGTTGCTGACCCCTTTCTTGCAGTCGCCACAACATCAGATATCCAGTCATGCACCCCAGACACCACACCTGCACTCACCACATCGACTTTGAGTAACACTTGCACCACACTCACCAAACTTGCAGACACCCAGACAACATCCATTTACACTGGCAGCCTGTCTTGTCCCACTGTGTCCACCCCCACTCCACCACACCTAAGCATACTGTACAGACACCTGCATCCACGTCACGCATACCTACACCTGTAACAACCACTACCTCTACCTCCACTCCCACACCTTCCTTCAGGTCCACACCGACTGCCCCTAAGAAACTTTACCTATCCGGTGTAGACCTTTTTGAATGCACTAGCCCAACCCGTCTCGTCCCTAAAAGAGTCCACCTCCTTGCCCTATCCACTTCTTCTATGTACAAGTCCGTCCCTGTCCGCCCTTCCCATTCCTGTGCCCCTACCCAGTGAGCAAGAGGCGACATGCAGGCCCTGGTCCACCGGCCACACCCCGGTCCAAGCCCGCTCCCCCACCTTCCAAGGCTAAACCCAAACCCCCTCCACCTCCCAAACCTAAGCCCAAGACCCCCCCCTTCCAGATGTGAGTCCCCACCCCGCCACCTACTGCCCCTGTTCCCTGAGGTGCCTGGCTGCCCCATTGATGTCCCTTTATGGTAGAGTACCATGCGCACATGTGGGAGTCAAGTTCGGGACATTTGGGCCCATCAGCCTTTTTGATTTGGACTGGCCAAAGGCCTCATTTGGACAATCTGTTGTTCCTGGAGCTATAATAAAGTTTGTGTGTCCAGTGTTGGTGTTGGCACACTCTGGATACGTGGTTCATCGTTTCATTGTGGCGGGTGTTGTGCACATGTGGGTACTTTGGGCAGGTTGTCTTGGGCTTGTGTCGGGTAAGTACCTCTTGCTCAGGTGTGTATGGCTTGTGATGTTGTGAGGGGTTGTGGGTGCGTTGCGGGGTGGGCGGAGTGGGTGGGTATGTAACTGTGCCACTTCTTTCCTTGTTAAGTTGGTTGCAGTACTCACCATCATTGTCTTCGTCGGCGGACACAGTTGCGGAGGTATATGGCAAGGAGCAGCACTGGCATGATTTCCAATTCTCTCTCCATGTCTGGTTAGGCGTGTTGTGTGTGCCTCCGGTGAGGGTTTCCTTTTATTTGGTTTGTTTCCTCCAGGCTTTGAGTGGGGGTGATTCACACCCTGGAACTGACGGCGGTCTAGTGCTTCATTATTTGTTGGGCAAGTAGGGCCTTTCCGTCGGCCTGAGGGTGGCCTCTTCTGTCGTTTCCGACACTCCTCTGCTGGTGGTGAGTGTTTTTCAGGCTGCTGTTTTTCATGTGCTTCATTATTTGGCGGCCCAGACCACCAGCCTGTTGGTGGTAGTTACCGCCGGAGGATCGGTCTTTCCCGCCGTGTTCATAATGAGGGCCTTAATGTCTGAAACCAGCATCTCATGAAGACTTGAATGTTTAGTGCTTAACTAAAGCTTAAAACCCACGAAGACAGAGTTCTTTTTATTTGCCAAAAACAACAAGCAAGAAATAGTACAAACCTAGCTCAATGACATTGCCTTGAACCCCAACATTACCCAAATATCAAGCCACTTGGATTACATTTCGACGCCAAGCTCATCCTAAATGAACACATTGCCATAAAACAAAGAAAGAAAGAGAACATTTTTATTTTATAAAGCGACTTCTGAACTGCTCTTCAAGCTTTCGTATTCTCGCATCTGGAAAGCGGCAATGCCCTGTCTTACAGACACTATATTGGCCCCCACAAGGGCATCATACATGCTGCAGCACATGGTAACCCTGTCAATACATTGCCAGTAAATACCTTTTTATCTATTACTTCACAAGCAAAAACTGCACAAAATGTGTTTCCCTGTGTCCTCCTTTTAAATATACTATATTGCTGTAACGACCATATAGACGAACACATTAGCAGAGTAAACTGTACAGAAAAGCTATTTTGACTGAACGAATTTGTTCCCATTGAGAAAGTAAAGATGTTCCGAAATTAGATAGTGCATAAACAAATCGGTCAATATGAGCAGGGTCGATTCCAGATGCCTAGAGCTTTACACTTCAAATGTTGGCCTTCTGAAATTCTCATCTAACACTTTTCCTCAGAGTAACTTATGCAAATGTGCATTTGAGTGATATGTTTAATTATGGGTAGCAATATATGAAAATGCAAAATACTCATTACTGGGCTCACATTTGCTAACATGACTCCGCTGGTAATTAATACAACTATGAGTGTGCTGGTAATAAATATGGCACTGGTATATTCAGGACATGAATATTCATTCAACTGAATTCATTTCAATTCTTTTATCATCCGTGAAGTTCAATTTACATACAACATATCTGCAAACTCCTTTGTCGTTTGTTAGTTGTTTGCGCACATGCCACAGATTTCACATCTGCATCAAGGAATCTTTTATTTTGTTTACAAATCACAGTAGCTTGTAAATCCCTTCATTACACAAACGTATTGCATAAACTACCAGGCAATGTCTAAAACCTCATGTGAGGTCTACCTTACGTTTTCTTCTTTTTTTCGTGTTTCTTAATTCTGTTTTTATTTTTTAGTGTATTAGTTGTATTGTAGTTCATTTGTTTTGTCTTTTATTTATGATCTCACTCGGGGCAACTCGATTTATAGACATGAAAAAGATTAAGGCCCTCATTATAACCCTTGCGTTCAAAGACCTCCAGGGCTGTTTTGGAGGTTGCACCGCCAACAGGCTGGCGGTACAAACTTGCGGATTACGACTGCAGCAGAAGTGCTGCGGTCGCACCGCCGGGACAGGCGGTTTCCCGCCACGGTCATCCCGGCGGTTTTAATCCGCCAGGGCAGCGCTGGAGAACCATCCATCTGTATTGGTTAGTTTATGTTATCGGTTTGTTAGGACTGGTTTGTGAGATCTACTTTGCAGTGCTTGATCTTTCTAAATTCAGAAGTTTAAATTTTCATGATTTTGGCCAGCAATTACCATGGCCCCTATTACGAGTTTGAAGGTGGTGGAGGCTATCTGCCAAACCCTTTGGGCCGGAAAACTGCCAATCCCGTTTTCCACCCGATGGCCCTATTATTAGTTTCCCGCTGGGCCAGCAGGGAATAGTCCACAAAATTTACACTGGCTCGTAATCAAGCCGGCTGTAATGTTGCAGTATGTCAGGTGCAGCAACACCTGTCACGCTTTTCACTGCCCATAATTCGGGCAGTGATAAGCATGTTGAGGCTGTCCATGGGGGCCCCTGCACTGCCTATGCCAAGTGCATGGGCAGTGCAAGGGCCAACATGGGGCCCCTGGCACCCCGTCTCTGCCTGCCTTTGCATGGTGGTGGTACTGCCATGCAAAAGCCGGCACAGAAGGGAGTCGTAGTTCCCAGGGCAGTGCTGCTTGCATCACTGCCCTGGTGGATTGAGACTGCCGACAAACTGGTGGTGCCGGCGGACTGACCGTGGTGGCTCCACCAGAGTCGTAATATGGCCGTTGGTCCAACTGCCACCACGAGTATGGCGGTCTCAAGACAGCCACACTCGTAATAAGGGCCCAAGTGTCTAAAACATCAGGGGCCAAGTTATGCATTGTTCCCTGGAGGTGCAATGGACATGTCTGCCTGCTTTGTGCGCCCTTGGGCACAATGGTATTACATAAGGGACCTCAGAACCTTGTGCACCCCCTTCTTAAATACTGATAGCGCTAGCACACATGGAACTCCAGAGCAATCATGAGAGGCGGTTCCCTCATTCGCATGAGGGCAGGACTCTATGCAAATGAGATGATCACTTTTTCTTTTGTATCCACACTGTATTACCGGTGTGGGGAAAGAGGCAAATATGCTTTTAGGAGGCCCACTGAAAGTGCACCAAAAAAGGTGGTCTCATGGACCGCCAGACATCCCCCTTTTAGGCAGGTGCAGTCTCTCTCCCTTCGTGAAACTGCAGGCGGTATGCCACCTGCACTGTGAAACATGGAGCAGTGTTGCGGTCAGTCACTCCATATCTCACTCGAATGCGCAGCCCCCAGGGCCACATGATTTTGCAGCTTCCTGGGGACAGCGTAATCTGCATAATGGTGCACACTGTCCTGTTTGCACCCAGTGCACATTTTGAAAGGTGCCCATGGTGCAAACAGGAAAAGTGTGCTATATATATAATATGGCTCCTAGGAAGTTCCTGAAATGCACGCTTGTTATCAGACTGCCGACCCTCAAACTGTGAACCTTTAGCACTTGACCCGCTCTATTGCACTGCAGAGTAGTCCAAAGTTTACTTAATGTGTATGTCCTACACAAAGCCCTCCTCATTGACCTCTGAAACAGTGGCACAGCACAGAATCATCCATACCAGGTTGGTGATGCAAAAAAGTTCTTAAATTTATTGAGTGAACATCAGTATTCAACAAGTGCAAAACAACAATTAAAAAGATTATCATGGCCACATCGGTTCGGCTCTACGCCTTCAACTGTGCCTCCCAACACTTAAAACAGACACAATTTATTGTTTTGTCCTTTCACAATTTCCTTTAGGCCCGAGCAAAAGAACTGTAAACTCAGTTCACAACCTCAACTGAATTTGTTGTCCATTACTTTATCACCAGACATAGCACATAATTTATAAAAACACATATATTTCTCATTTGCAATCTAATCCATTTTCAACACATTTATTCACTAATTTCTGTCTAAAAAAAATACAAAATTCAAAATGTTATTTGCCCCTCGTTCTCAGCCAATGCTGGCCATACCTCAAATGCTTCTACTGTTTCCTAAAAAACCTTGATGCAACTCCATTTCACAATATAATCAACAAATTAATTCTAAACATTATACATGTTCTTTCTTGATATTCCTCATTCAGAGTGCACCATTGGATATTATTTGGGTCACTCTTGTGTTTCAAAATGCTAATACATAATCACCACAATCAAATATCATTCTGTCCAAGGTATATCATAAGTATATATGCATTTGGTGGCCCTGTATGTATGCCCAATAATTCAACATAATAACTATCGGGGGACAGACACCACTTGATGCCAGGGAATTTTTTAAAAAAAGGGGGCAACAGTCTTTCTGTCCCCCTGTGCAGACTAAAGCATCTCGACTGAATAGCAAACAAGAGGGCTTTTGACTAATGTGGGCGCTGGGCCCGGAGAGCTTGGCTAACTCCCAATATCATCCCACTTGCAAAGGTGAGCGGCTGCACTTTTTGGGTTTTGGTACGTTGTCACCTGGAAAAACCTACCATACTCAGTCACTTCTAAAAAAACTAAACATCTGGGGGAGTCTAGGGTGGTGTGCTTCACATGTACCCAACACTATTTTCTTACCCACACTGCCCTACAAACGTCAAACTTTGCTCAAAATCACGCATTTTCCCTACTTTTCTGTGATGGAAACTTCCAGAATCCACAGGAATCCACAACATTCTTACCACCCAGCAGTGCCCTATCTGTATTAATAAAAAAACCTGCCCCACTTGTATGTATGCCCAAAGCAGAGTCAGCCTAAAAAACCCATGTAAAAAACTGCCCTTTTGGTGCTGGTTTGTTTCTCTCAAAATTTCTACAGGTTTTGGCCCTTCCCTGCCACAGGCACTCAACCCACCTACACAAGTGAGGTATCATTGTCATCAGGAGACCAAGGGTAACGCTGGATGGTAGGAAATTTGTGACTTCCCCTCAGATTGCAGAACTTTTTCATCACAGAAATATGCGAAAATGTGATTTTGTAGACTAATTTTGAAGGGTGCAAGAGATTCTGGGTAACAGAATCTGAAGAGAGTCACACAAGTCACCCCCTCCTGGATTTCTATTGGTATCTGTTTTTTTTAATGTACAGGCTTGCTAGATTTCCCTAGGTGCTGGCTGTGCTACAGCCCAAAATCCACAGCTAGGCACATTGCAAAAAAGGGGCAGTTTTCAGTGGGAAAAGGTGCTGTGTCCACGTTGCGTTTTTTGGGCCATTTCTGTCATGAGCATTAGGCCTACCCACACAAGTGAGGTACCATTTTTATCAGGAGACTTAGAGGAATATAGAATAGTAGAATAAATGTTATTACCAATTGTCTTTCTCTGCATTTGTGCCTTCCAAATGTAAGACTGTGTGTAAGAAAGAAGTAATTTTGAGAAATGCCCTCAAATTTACATGCTAGTATGGGTATCCCCAAATTCAAAAATGCTCAAATAACCGGGCAGCCCCCACCCCTTTAAAAAAAAATATATATAGATATTCCCTGGCATCTAGTGGATTTTCTCTGTCCAGGGGGCAGACTGAGGGCAATTATTTTATCTGCCCCCGAGGGTGGGGGGCAGAAAGACTTTGGTTCCCATTTATGTGGGGTGGGGGAATGGCCATACCCATGGTGGGTAGCCTCCACCCTTATTTTATAATTTAAAAAATCTCTGGTGTCTAGCCGGCTTTCTACCCCCGGGGGATGGTGGGGGCAGAAAGATTGTGCCTATTTTTTAGGAGCGACTACTATGCAGGACTTAACATCGCAAGCACCAGAAACTTTATCAGAACCAGCTTGTGCCTGTTGCATCCTCGACATAGGACATCACATCCCCCCTTGTCGACCTCCTCCTTGATTACAGAGCAGGGCCTTGCATCACAGTCTCGCAGCTCACCAGAACTGATGCGGTGCAACGCTTCTCTGACCAGGACTTCGCATCTCCTCAGCTATCCAATGCAACCTCAACATGAAACCAGTCAATGCTTCACACAAGGGTTTTAGGTACTCTTGTTCAGCAGGCCTAACTGGGTCCTTGTAGCAGCCTCGTGCTCCATTGCAGTCGGCCTGAACTTGTGAATTTGTCCCAGTCCGACATGACCAGATAACCACAATTGGAACTTTGTGCTTTTTGGCATTATATTCACTCAAGTCTTTAAAATTGCATATCTCTGGAACTACTATTAAATTTTTGTCTATTAGGTCCTGTTTTAGTTTTTCAACTTTACACTATTTTTCTTAGTTGGTGTGTGGTTTTTCTTGTGTAGTGTTTTCACGTTATTACTATTTAAAGTGCTGTCAAAATATTTTACACATTGCCTCTAAGGTAAGCCTGACTGTTTTCTGCCACATTACCAGAGGGGTGAGCACAGGTTAATTTGGGTTTGATTTTGACTTCAGCCTGACAAGGATTGTGGTTGCTGCTTGTGTAGGGTTTCACTCCCCCAACCAATAACCCAATTTCTTATGCTAAATTAAGATGTGTGTGTGTTATTGTTTCTGATGGTGGGCCCAGAGCCACCAGGAATATTCTTGTGGGTCCTCCTGGCCCTAAATTGTTGATGGTAATTTATTGGTGTCTTCCTTTGCTGTTTAACGACCTGGTATAATACTTCTACTGCCCCTTAACACCAGATGGCTTTAAGAGCTTTGGACCTGCCCTCATGTTCAACCCATATTAGTCTCTTGAACCTGGATCCTCTTGCATCAGTAACCTTTGGTCCTGAACGTAGACACTCTCCCTGCCCGTATTCCATAGTGACCAAAGGTCTTTCACCAATTGTAGGTGCTTGTCTGATGTCAGAAGCCCATAATACTCACCCCAACGTAGCATTAGTCCACAGATGTCCAAATGGACTTTGTCCTCTGCTCTTCAAAGGATGTTACCTGCACAAGGACTTAAACATGTATGTGGAGAGTTTGAGAAGATGGCAGTCCCTACTCAATCAAGTTATGCCACATCACCTCCCTCACTTCCCAGACTGGAACTTGCTGGCAGTAGCCCAGTGGCTGTGTAGCCGCTCTGCAAGCAATTTCTTTAAAGATTTAAGATGGCAGCTAGAAGAGACAATGAAGAACAGCTTCTCCAAGCTAGGCCCTTCCCATTTAGGTCTAACTTCTTCCCATCAAGACTTCAAGGAAGCCTCACTATGGGTTCTCTGCCAGAGGTCTCCCAGCTCTCCCACTCTTCTCTCTGAGAGCATCCAGCCAGTGCTTGTCAGAGACATGCAACTGATTCTCATCCTTTTCCTCTCCCATTAGAAGGTTCATCCCTCAAGATGTGTCCATTGTTTCGGGGAGCTTGTAACTGCCAGCTGGCCAGCAAAGTAAATATATCAGCCCAGCAGAGTAACTAAAAATATGATTTTTATTATGACTAGGTCAAGAATGTATGTATAATTTTAAAAATGCATAATAAATGGATGTAGGATAAAGTTAAGCCTGGATATGCTATTGGGACTAACACATTTATAGGAATAAACATGTCAATTGAAGAAAAGAACAAGTCGATGCAGTTGAGGAATTTTAACGTACTTCTGGCTAGTTGTTCATTGACCTAATTTGATCATATCAGTTACTTCCCAGGATTTTTCCATATTTTGCTTATGCTTTTTACATCACTATTCTGGATTGACCTATATTTGATATATATCAGTGACAATAATAGGCGAGAGGAGAGGTCGCGTTTCCCCCTATTCTCGTAATTCAGAAATTTGATCTTAATCGATTTGTGGCCTTGGACACTGAACATCCTCCTTGACCAATGTAAAACACAACATCAATGAATCTGAGATTCAGAGGTGTCACTTGCTCCTCTTAGACACCTGCCAACAAACTAAAATGGGATTATTCTTCTCTAGTATGAAATTCTTGGATGAGGGTCCCCCAATACTCTTTCCTTTCCCTACAGTGTTTTAATTGCAGATTATCACCATATGCCAAATGCACCTCAAAAATGTTTTATTGATTTAGAATAACTTTATAAAGCACAACAAACACCATTAGGATACCTTGGCACAGAAGGAACACAGATAATGCCTGTGACAATGTGGATTATTAGTTGGAGTGGCTGTGAGTCCTCAAGAAGTAAAAATGTCACAATCCATACCAGGTCCACTTAGGTCTCAATAATTTAGAAATGAGTTCAGTCCTTGGTAGCTGTAACTTGGAGCAGACAGGTTTAACTTAGGAGAAATGTGTAAATACTTTATCATTACCAAAACAGCTAAAAAGTACAAAACATAACACAACAGATTTGCAATCCAATTTATAAAAGTGAAGAAAAATATAGTGAACAAATAGACACCACAACAAAAATCAGATATAGGAAATAAGAGATATGCTCTTTAGAAGTTTAAAGTTAAATATTGCCTAAAATCTCAAAGTGCCAATTGCAATTACGTTAGACCAGGTCCAAGTCAAAAGTTAAGGCTGGCCAAAAGCAACTGCTGGTTGGATAGCAAAACAAGGTTTGTACCAATGGAAAGTTTACCTTGTGACTTAGTGAATTTTAGAAGAATTTCTGGAGAAAGGTGTTTGCCAACAGGTCATTTGCTGCTTGGGCTGCAGGCTGGATCAAAAGGAGGGCACAACAATGGTGGCCTGGTGAAGTGCTGGTAATTGGTAGGAGTCATGGTTCTCATGGGAAACTTGACACGGTCATCGTCGAAGGTGAAAAAGCTCCAAGCAGCCTAACTCTTTGCCCAGAAAAGTATTGCTGGCAGTTGAATGTTGTTTGACGTCTACCTCGTGAAGCCTCTCTACATTCAAAATTAGAAACTTTTTCTGAAAGTTAAAATCCTTTCAGCAAGGGAAACCTTCAAGTCAGACGAGTTGGCATCTGTGTCTACAGCTTTGCCCTCTGTCCAAATATTCACTGGTTCTCTAGAGAAAGGTTCTGGAAAGGTTTCTGATGTATTCAGATTTGCAGCTTTTAGGTTAAGAAGCTAAGTTCCGGGCCCTTGTGATGACCGCATGGGTCTTAGAAATCACTCTCATAATTCAGTAGCAGGGTCCGGGGCAAATCCAGTTGGAAATGGTCAGCTGGGCTCTTGGAAAAAAGTAGGCTTCTTGTAGCTCCTGTTGCCATGTAGCCTAGAGGAGGTCGGTCAACTGACCCTTGGAGTGTACTTCTCTGTATTGAGTACAACTAGGAGGAGGTCCAGCCTTTGGGATCTCTCTTCACAGGTTCAACAAGCTGCAGTAATTCTTATGTTTTTCACAGTTACAGATATATTTTGAAGAAGGTGTCTGGGGCTATCACATTTATGCCCGGCACAAGCTGGTGAGTAGGGGAGACTCACTGTCCAATAAGAAAAAAGTTCTCTGAGCCAACCCTACCCTCTTTGACATAATTTCCTAGGAGGTGGCCCTAAGTAATCCTACTGCCAACAGTTGTGCCAACACCCATTATGGCACAGCCTCTCTTCCCATGGGCAGAGCTCTGGGCATACCCTATAGGCGTATCTAGGAAAATTAGAAACTACCCTTGGAAGCCAGTTCTGTTACAGCTCTCCCCTCCAGTGGATTGGTGCTGACTACATGTACAATGAAAGGGGTAGGCCTAGGTGTGAGTGACATCTGCCTGTGACAGGAGATTACCCTTTCCAGCTTGTGCAGGTGGTAGGCACCCCAGGCCATTCTGTCAGGAGTAGGTCACACCACCTCCCACCCAAGGCCTTTTTGTTCTTTTTTTGGGGGGGGATATTCACACCTTCTTTTGGAGGGGCAGCAAGCTGCTAGGTTAAAGTAGGGGATTAACTTACAAGTGTGTTTAGCCAGAAAAAAACATTAACTTTCTAAAAATCACTATCTCTCAAATAGATAGGATTTTGGTTACCTAGGAATATGAGCGTTTGAAGTATTTTTACAGCTGGATCTATTCTGACATTTGATTTATTAAGTGTCATTTAGTAAACCAGTGCTTTCTACTGCACACCTAGTTTTGCGACAATCAATAATGGGTTTGGGACCTAATGGAGATTTACCCCATTTATTGCCTGTTTCTTTCTCCGCTTCTGTTTCATTCTAGCTTCCGGTGTGGGTTTCTCATTAATAGTAACCTCAGTTTCACCTTCGCTATTAATATGAGGTTGTACTGTCCATAACCCTAAGATATCACGACACACAGAGGTGTAGGCTTCAGCTATGATTCTTGGTGACACTTGTTCTTGATTCTTTGCCAAAACAGCTATCAGTCTCTGACGTATTGCCATTGTTGATGCTTCCCCATGAATATTGCTTAAAATAATGAACACTGTTGAACAATGTAATCCCCGATTTCAGGGCTGGTGCACCTTCATGTTAATTTTGTGCCTGTTTTATCACCTGTAGCAGTACAGCCAACAAGGGTGTACTGCACATGGTAGTACAATTTGCACGCAAACATTCCCCCAGGCGAGGCACTGCTCTACGGGTGGCACTATTTCTCGAGGTAGGCACAAAGTAAGAATTCTATGTTTATCCTGGGGTGTTGTGTGAGGGCATACTGCTTCTAACTGGTTGGTCTTGTGAGTAAAAGGTTATTTTGACATGCTTCATGGGCACTTCTCCCATAATAGAGTTTATTGTCTGTGGACATGTTGCCTAAACTGCAATTTGTCCCTTCCAAAGGTCCTACTGGAACCTGCTTAGTAATTAACATTCTTAATACCTATTGTAAAAGTTGTCTAAAGATCCTGACTACATTATTCAATAGTGCCAATTCATCTGTTAAAGTTAGTGCACCTGGATGTGGACATGGTATATATCCTGCCAAGACTGGCCAGTTAGCCCCTTCACTACTCAGAGGTCCCAGTCTGACACGTCTATGTGTTTGTGGTAGGGAGCCTGGAAACCAATTTTGGTGTTCCTTGTGAGAAAGAGGGATTTCCAGTTATTTGTAAGCTATGTATTTATTAGGTGAAGCAGTTGGCTGGTATGCACGAATGTGTGCTGTGTATGCATCATGTGCCTCAAACTCCAACCATTAGTAAAATGTTTCAATTACATATGTCATATTCTCTATTTGTAGCTATTACAAAGCTAACTGCTCTTCTATCATTGGGTACTCCATTTTCTTGGAGGTGCTGTGTAACTACCTCTCTGTAATTCACCACTATCGCAGCTGCAGCAGGAGCTGCCATTTTAAAAGAATGGATTCATTCAATAAGATCCAAAACTAGAAAATCATAGGTGGGGATTTTACCCTTTTAAGAGTCAAGTTTGACTAACCTCAAGAAGTAATAGGGGTTCCCTAATTTATCTGGAGGATGTTTAACTATGCTTACAATAGACATCTCTGTAGATTTGTAATAATGGGTCTTTTGAGTGTGCAAATTCAAGATTACTCAGAGGTCAAAAACAAAACCCAGAAAAGCCCACTTTTGATTGCCACATTATGCATCTTAGGGGTATACCCTAAGCCTAAAGGTTTATATCCCCTAACCCCAAAACACAAGGACTTAGCACAATGTGATATATGTGAAGAAGGCAGATCTGGTTCAATGGGTAAACTACAGACCCACATTCTCCCCCATCCCACAGAGAAAACACAAGGACTTAGCACAATGTGCTATATGTGAAGAAGGCAGATCTGGTTCAATGGGTAAACTACAGACCCACATTCTCCCCCGTCCCACAGAGAAAATGGGCTGTCTGGTAAACAGTCTTTTTTTCAGGGGTGCAGTGGTAATTGGGAAATCCACATTTTGTGCTTAGAATATCAATCATCTGTATTAATAATAAAACACTGTATGCTGAAAGACAATTATTGTGGTAACTCACATTGTAATCACAAGACATAAAAAGCATAATATTACAATCACAGTTACTAGCAATGTTAAAACAACAAAAGTTTCTACCATGGTACCTTGGAATATGTTTCATAAATACTACCCCCCACTCTTATCACTGCTCAAAGAGAAGGAAGTAAACTAACAGTGCATAAACTTGGAAACTTGAATTGTCAGCCTGCACGCTTCAACACAGCTTCTGTCAGACAATGTGACAGAAGAAGATGAATCACCTTTGAACACATCAGGGGGTGGAATAGCATTGACCAAAGTTTTGCCTATGTTCAGTTTTCAATTTCTACATTCAAAAGTTAGAGAAGGCCTAGTTGTAATTTTTAACAGCTTAAGAAAGTTGCAAGTGAATTGACACTCCCATATGGTCTGTCCAAGGGATGGGCGTGGTAGTACTGGCAAATTCAAAGAATCTGACCAACCAATATCTAACAACTGCCCTGCCTTATATATACGTGAGAAAAACCGTGGCTTTACTAGCTTTAGATTGTATACAACTAATGAGAGCTTTAGATTGTATAAAGCAAATGCGTCCAAACATTTTATAGTTCAAGGATTAAATATCTAGTAAAAGTGAATATTTATGTCTGCCACGAATACCAGGTTCAAATTATGACTAGCTCCATGAGATAAGCAACAACAAATAAACTGAATACCTCAGTACTAACAGGAAAAAGAGAAAACAGATATAATCCTTGAAGTTTACAACATGTGATCCTAGGTTCAGTTTGCAGCTCATCAGAACCTTTACAAGTTTCCTAGTACTCAATATAAAAAAATACCAAAACATTTTTTTTTTTCAGGGCTGGTGGTGCACTTCAAAAAGAGATTAGCCCTTAACTGTAATTTTGTTATGAAAAGTGATAGTAGAGTTAGTGAAAATGTAATTCCAGATTGTAGTTAATAGATTCCATTTCATTTCGGCCCCAACAAGGCAGCATGGAACAACTCTTGGTAGCCCACCACCCTCGGGCACCCCCAACACCGACCACCCACCCACGTACGCAACCTTGGCATCATACTGGACTCGTCTCTCTCCATGACCAAGCAAATCAACGCCATATCATCCTCCTGCTCCAACACCCTTCACATGTTACGCAAGACTTTCAAATGGATCCCTTTAGAAACAAGAAGAACAGTCACCCACGCACTTCTAAGCAGCAGACTGGACTACGGCAACACCCTCTATGCAGGGACCACAGCCAAGCTTCAAAGAAAACTCCAGCGAATCCAGAACCAGCCGCACGTCTCATCCTCAACCTCCCGTACCACAAGCACATATCCACCCACCTCAGATCCATACACTGGCTGCCAATCAACAAGTGCACTGCTGTGAGAAATTGGCACTCATTTTCAAAATCCTTGTCCACGCCCACAAAGCCCTCCACGACACTGGACCGGCTTACCTCAACAAACGAGTCAACTTCCACATACTAACTCGACAGCTCCGCTCCGCAGACCTCTCCCACGCTACAGTCCCCCGCATCTAACGCACCACCTCCGGCGGCAGATCATTCTCCCACCTCACCGCCAAGACCTGGAACTCCCTCCCCACCAACCTATGCAAGACCCAGGACCTCCTAACCTTCAGAAAGCACCCAAAACATGGCTTTTCAAGCAGTAACTGACCCCCCTTCCCAGCGCCTTGAGACCCTCCCGGGTGAGTAGTGCGCTTAAGAAATTATTTGATTGATTGACTGATTTAATCACTCTGGATTTGTTGCTGTTCGACTACCTAGTTTGTGGACTTTTGCTGAGAGTGAGTCCCACTTACTGAGTCTCACTTATGGTGAACTGTTACAATGGATTGAGAATGCTAACCACCATTGCCCACCTGCGCAGGATGAATAGGAAGCTCTGAGGTTGTTGTAGATAAAATCTAGTGTGTCACATATGTAGGTTGAACATGTGAGATGATCATCTAGCTCTGCCTATGTATCTGTGCACAGAAAGCCTGTCCAAGAATGGACACTTCAAGGATTGGTGCAGACCTGCAGTAGGCCTTATAATGTGAGTGAGCATTCAGAGTGTGCATCTGTAGTGATTTCTGAAAAGTCTATGTCATTTGCTGAATTATACATTATGGGTAAAACCTGCAATAGAGTTCAGTGTCACCCTAATTAGGCATAGAGATTCAAGTGAGGTACCAAACAGGTAAAACATGTACCCAGAGTGCAGATTCAATGTCACTTTTTTGATAGCTGTACTCTTTCTGACACCTGAATATTCCTGAGAATTCTCTGGCTCAGGTCATACTTTGATTCCAGGACTTTCTTCCTCCTGCTGGTCCAAATTAATTGCTGTGCTGTCCAGAAGGAAGATCAAAGGCCTCCTTGTAAAATACAGCCATCTCACAGTGATTGGGGGGAATTTCCTGGGAAAATAAAGGGGTGGGAATGAAATCTGCATGAGCTTATTAACTTTCACACTGTACCTAGACTTAGAACACTCAAAGTCCAAAGAAAAAAAGAGGACAGTCAGACATCTTGAGACAGTCAGAGGAAGGGTTCCTCTGAGAAGTTTTGGAGGGAAGGGATCAGGCAGCTAAAGCAGTTGGGGGAAGGGCTGAGGCTTTCAGAGATGTTCTCTAAACAGACCACTGATGGAATGCCCTAGAATGTTTTGTAGGTTGGTTAGAGCAGGTGTGGAGAGATGATGCTTCACCATAGGATTGGGCAGAGGTTCCTATCTTCTATATCTTTCCACCCTACTTAAAAACCCCTTCATGAGGGACAGACTGAGAACTTTTTTGACCTGGGAGCGATCATGCTGAAGGAATGCCCAGCTGGAAGACTTATGGACTGAAACCTAGGGACTAGGAGTGTTACTCAGGTGCTGATCCCTTTTGCCCTCTGTGGGACAGTAGATGAACGGACCTGCTGCCGGGGGAATCTCATGGGTTCCACTGGAGCTTTTGTGGACCAGCCCTGCAGATGAGTGATCTCTGTCACGAGCCGGCCACTGACACAGCTGTTGACACACAGGTGCCCTGCAAGATGGCCAAAAGCCATAGGACTTGGGGAATGTGGCAGAGTGCCAGGAACCCAGGCAGAGAACAGGTCTAGTACTAGGAGATAATGTACAATATGGCAATCCCTGGGCTCTCTCTCATCAGATGAAGAGTAATGAAATCAAGCTCTGTGAGAAAATATAAAACCTAGAGGTTAGGAGACCTGAACAAAATACTCCTTGTGGCCAGGGCTTGCCACCAGGAGCAAAAACACCAATATGAATACCATGCCATTTGTTACAACAGGGCTAGAGAAATGGCACAGAGATGTTTGGTCCCCCATGGTGCTAGCCTGGAAATGGAGCGTACAACGTTGCGCTACAACCTTTGACTTACTGCCTGGGAGCCAACCCAATATAAAACTGCCCCTCTCATCCCACCAATTCAAGGTGCTCCTGCAACCCCCCCGGGTGCTCTTTAAGATTACGCCAGAAGCTGACACATATCAATCCATGTGGGCCTCCTGTTCCTGGGAATGACTTGAAAGATGAATGCGCTGCACTGTTAGTAAAGTTATCTCCAGGAATCTCCCACGGGGTTACAGGAATCACCCAGGAGAGGTTTTCTTGGTTTAATAAACACTCATGGTGCTTGGGATTTTCCTCATAGGAATCTAGATTGAGGGGGCTCCTATTGGTTGGTCGTAAGGCTGCGCTTGCTGCATGTTACAAGTAGGAAAAAGATTTTTGCATACATTGAATTGAATTGATAATGCTTTGACAATGACAGAAGTGATAGTAAAATGATATATATTTTAACCAAGTATGTTAAAAGGTTTTTATTGACAATAACAACGTTAACAGTCAATCATTTCATTTTTAAATGAAGGGCATTTATATGTTTTGAAATTCTGTATTGGCAATTGCAAGATTAACACTGATTTATAGCAGGCCCTAGTAAGTGTAATTGCAAGATGGTACCATTAAGAATGGTTTTAAGGGTGTTACATTAATTTTGTATGACATTACTCATTTTTATTAAGGCAGTGCCACTCTGACAAAGTCAGCATGCTTGCCTTTAGAAAACTACTCCATTGTATTGTGTATACTATAGGGGGTAGTGTGGCTTTAGGGTTCATGACTTGCTAGGGGTGTGAACTAGGAGGGTGTCACCACAGAAGTTTGCATCTGCCTAGATGTGTACGTTTGTAAATTCATGTGTATTATTAATTAGTGTATACATGCTAAACTTGTCTTTTTTCTAGTATAAACACTAACCAGGCATGATTTGTCCGGTGCTGTTGATTGCATGCTTGTGTAGCTTACACCATCTCCCCAGAGTAGGCCTTGGACTACTCTGTCTCGGTGCCGTAAGTGAGTCAAGTTCTACAACAGACTAGTTGGTTCCAGTATACGGAAGGTTGTAAAATTATTACTTGTGAAGTACTCACAGTCTTCACAACTATTGATCCTCAGCAATATCAAGTATTTGCACATTCTAGTGTTCAAATGAGTTAGTAGATAACACATTACCAGCAAACTTGTGGGAAGAAATGAGCGTCCCTTTGAACCTGTGAGAAATAATATTTTAAATGTTCTATTTATTGTGTATTTCAAGAAATAATACAATACAATACCAAACTTTCAGTCTAATATCAGAGCATATAGTAGTAGGGTACATGAATCAGAGCACAAACCATACCCATTTGGTACATTTACGCTAATTACTGGTTAGGCAAGTACAAGTAGGATTCACAAGGAAGAGGGAGGCAATTGCAGGACAAAAGTCTGCAGCTTAACATAGCTCGTCAAAAAAAATCCTCAAGTGTTACAAGTCCAGAAGACGAAGCTTGGGTGCTGCTGTTGCACCCCAGCCATCGTTAGAAAACCTGTGTGGTAGAGCTTAATAAGTAGGATTGCAGTGGTCTTCAAAGGTTTTTCAGTCTGCTGGCTTGGAGAATCATAGAGGAATAAATATTTTATGTTATATGTTGATTTGTATATCACACTAATCACCTGTGAAGGTATTCAGGTGCTTGAGCAGGTGTTTGGGTGGGTGTCCCCTCAGTCTTTCAAAGAGCCAGGTCTTCAGCTTTTTATAGAACTCAAGAAAAGGTGAAGAGGCTCTCATGTGATGTGAGAGGCCTCTCCATGTTTTGTGTGCAGTGCATGAGAATTAACAACCTCATGTTCTGCTCTTGTGAATGCAGAGGGGCATCTGCAAGTGGGAGTGAGGTTGATTGTAGTGGTCTGTCAGGCTGGTGAAAGTGTATGCTGTTGTTGAGCTATGCTGGACCAGTGTTTTGTAAGGCGCTTGTGAATTTTTTAATGAACATGGGCAGTGTTTTCCTTTGTCCTGTGGTTGACATCATGCCAGTGTTAGCACAGTTGGAGATATGCACTCTTCACTGACACACTGTTGACCTTTTTGCTATGGACTGCAATTGTCTCTCACTTTTCAGTTGCCAATGTATGTTCCCCTGCACTGAAAGACACTTTACCCAAACATCTCCCATAACATGTCCCTCAACCCTGGACTTGTGTTGTGTCACAATTGTATGGATTTCACTAATGTGGTCACAGACCTGGACTTTGTCAATATTGCACTTTGACATTTGTAAATAAACACCACATACACAACCAGCATGTCTTTCTGTATTGTGATTGTTAGAAATGGGGTTTCTGGTTGGCTAGGGTATGCTCTAAGCCAGGCAGAACCCACCCACTCTAGTCAGGGCAAGGGAGTTACACGTCCAAGATAACCCCTGCTCAACCTCTTGGTAGCTTGGCACGAGCAGTCAGGCCTAACCCAGAGGCAATGTGTAAAGCTTTTGCACAACACACACAACACACGTGACTCACTATCCCCACCACAAAGGAAACACAACACCAAGTTATATGAAAATATACTGTATTGTACACAATGCCATTATTAGACCAAACATCACATATCAGTAATATCCTGCTACCGTAGCAGTTGTCAGAACGTTTCACATTAGTTACTCTGCAAACTAGCATAGTCACATATAACACACTGGATACTCAGTATTCTGCAACATAAGCAGTAGTCAAGAAACATGTTATTACGCTAAAGCACTTGTCATAGGAATATCATGAACGCCCTTATTGTTCAAAATGGTGCATCACTGTGTTGTGAAAATGATGGTGTGTCCCAGTGCCAATATTCTCACAGCAGTGCACTTCTTAGTCACAAATGGGCCTACATGTGGCTTGCCAGTACCTTGTTTACACAATGCTGCCCATTGAGCACCACAAGCCTCACAAGATATGACTCTCTGCTCATGCATGGGGAACTCTTAAATGGACACAATGTCACCATCCAGTCTACTTTGATATCTGATCATTTAATAGCTCATCACTTCTAGCATTGTGTGCAACACACATGACTCACTCACACAAAAGCCTCAATCACTACACAGGACAGACATTATCACATTTACTGGATACATCTGGGTCCTCAAATCGTGCCACTTCACCAATGGTGTAGGAGGCAGGTCCACCTGTGAGATATGGATGGAAAACCATGCTTAGAGTCATATAACTGTCACTACTAGTGGACAACATATTACAGTGTGTAATATTTTAGAGGAGTGAGCTAGTTATCCTGGGTGAAGACAGTGCAACAGACACACCACTGCAAACTCATGATGACACTGACACTCAGGTGAGTGAGAGCCACACATCTGCACACTTACACTGGGCCTGAGACTCATGTTGTGCTACACCCTGCAACACTTATATGTGGGCAATCCATAGATCATGGAACTCCGTGGTATGAGGGGGAGTTGGTGACAAGTACATGACACTACCCTGGTGCTCTGCAAAACAACTAACTCAGGTATTCTGGCTTGTCCTTCAAGGCACACAGAGGCACTTTGTGATGGACATGTGGCTCAATTTTTAGTCTGCAATGATCATGTGTTGAGTAATCAATGACTGATGTGGTGAAGTTGTCTGATGGTATCAAATGCCCCATTGCCAGTACCCTCTAAGGCGGGTATGCCCCCTTTGCTAACATAATGGCAAGGATCATGTGTGTGAAATGATGACAATGTAGTGCTATACATGGATTGCCCACTTTTTATTCCAGTTAAATATGGTAAACTGGCAGTGTCTTGGCTTACTATACATGGCACTATGCTGGGGCACAGGTGTTGCCATGGCCCCTGAAATGTGTGGCTTAGTGATGGTTGTGCATGACTCACCGAACATCTGACCTGCATTGGTAAAATTGTAGGACATGTGAACTCCATGTCTAGACTGGCGCAGTTACACTTTATTTTGGTTGCATGCAACCTGTCCACAAGCATTGCATGCAGCACATCAACACATCTGCTACTGTTGTTCAAGAGCATTGATCAGTAAATAGTTTTCCAATGGGAGACTCACCAATAGGGCCACCAATCACCATACCAAGATGGTCAAGCAGATCCTGCTCCCTGGCCACCAGATCTGCCTAGTGATGCTTCAACTGGTGCTTATTGTGGCTGCTGCGAAACACCCTTTTCAGATGGTGGAGCACCTTACCCCACCGCAGCCGCGCCGCCTCTCTCCGGTAGCCTTGGATCACACCGCCTCCCATCTCCAACATTCATGACAGGTAGTGGGCTACCAGCCACACGAAGCCTCCCAGCTCCTCCTCCCCCATCCTTGTCAACCTCCCCCTACCAGACATATCCATCAGGTAGAGGTTGACAACAATAAGGAATATAAACAAAATGAAAATAAAGGAAACTTATGGCCCAAAAAAAGAATCCCAACTAATCCAATTTAACAACTATCCCAGACAGACACTCCACAGTACAAGTACAATGCTAGATACAAAAAACACACAAACTTGCAAACACTAGGACAAAGTACAGTCAAAAATACAAAAAACACAACAGGAGGGACACCACAAGATACAATACAGAGCAAGAAGACACCACGACTCCAGGACACAACCACACAGTAAAAAGAGGCACAGGCTGTAAAGAGAAAGTGAAAGTACACCCACTGTACCATGCCTGTAAACAGGATTTCTTATTACATCACTTCCTGTCCCCATGTGTCACGTTTTCTGTTATGCATGTATATATTTGACGAATGTCATATTTGTGTGAGTATTTCAGACACATGACCTCCATGCGTTTTTTATTTTGACACATTACCCTTATGCGTCAAATTAACAGAAAATCAGGATTGAGAGAAATGCAAGGGTGGAATTCACGGTAAGGGCCCATGAATCATATCCTTTGCGATTGCGGATGTTTTCGACACATTTGGGTCAATTGTTTTGACTCTATTCCTGATTGCGTGATTTTGTTCCTTTGTCTAGGGATGCACCCTGTATCAACATGCAAATGGAATGGGCTAGGCTGCAGTCTGGCGTTTTGTGTATGGCCACATGTGGTAGTCCATGCAACCATGTGATTTGGGTGTGATTGGTCTGTTACACCGATGTGTGTGCTACAGAATCGCCAGCATGCAAATATTTGCATGTCATGCATATCTATGCATGTGTCACAAAAGTGTATCCACATATGTATGCCAGTCAGCACTTTGCAACAGTTATGGTATGTGATTGTGTTTACTTATATGGTATGTGTAGTTGTCTTACAGAGCATAACATTTTAGACAAAATACACAGCTCGAGCATTGTTGATGATGGCTGATGAATGCTATCTAGGAAATGTTACCCGACAACTATCTCCATACGTTGATCTTGAGTTTATGGTGACTTGTGTGTGGACTACACATATGTCTGACATGTGTACATATTTGGTACATACTGTGACACACTCTGCCTACATTCCACCCATATCATGTTTTGAACACAAAAGTCAGATTAAGCTAATTACATTTAGAAATGGTTGTTGTTTTTGTGTGGTGGGCCTGCAGCCCTAGCTGCATATGTTCTCATTAACCTGTCATTGCAAAGTGTGAGGTCATGTGTACCCTGTGTCAGGACTAGGCCCCGTGGCAGTGGCAGGACTGATTTCCATGGATGTACTGCACCTCCATAAGACAGACAGCCAAGTACCCTGGTGCAAGGTAGGTGGTGTAGGTGCACGGCTGCATATGAGCAACTGGTGCAGGGGACAACAAAGGATTGCCTAGTAACATGTCACACTTGGGACATTCTTGCATGGTCTAAATGTTGCAGGACAGTGCAGCCAATTTTGGAGACGTGTTGTGCATTGTCACTTACCAATTTCAAATGCCCTAAATGTTGCACATAATCTGCAATGGCACATGTCAAAATGGATGGGATGTCCAGGCTCTGTAGTGCTACCAGGTTGCCACCACATCTGAGCCAATTGTGTTGTGAGGATGTGTCATGTCCCATCTAGTGAAAGCACACTGATACAAAGGTGCACTAAACAACGCATGGTACATACATTATGACCATCAGTTTGGAATCCAAATCATATGTCCCTGGTCCTTCAGCCAAACAAAAGATTGTCATGTTCAATAATCCAGTGCTGAGGAGACATTACACAAGGATAGGAACTCACAGCATACCACAAACACATATGAGTCACAAACAACTAAAAATATCAACTTCCATGCTACATGTCAAACCTGTTGCAAGCCTTCACAACTTAATCATTTAGGGCCAGATGTAGGAACATTCTGAATTGCGACCCACAAATTGCGAGTCAGAGCGACTCCCAATTTGCGAGTTGCATTTCGGAATGTTGGATGGTGTCCCTGACACCATCTGTGACTCACAAGGGGGTCGCAAAGGCCTACCTCATGAATAATCATGAGGTGGGTTGCAATTTGCGACCCCCTTGTGAATGGCGGCCCTCACAGTGATGGTGGCCTGCTGCCGACAGCAGACCACCATGTCTGTGACTGTTTTTTAATAAAGCAGTTTTTTTTTTTTTTTAAATGCAGCCCGTTTTCCTCAAAGGAAAACGAGCTGCATTACAAAAACGAAAAATGAAATGTTTTCGTTTCATTTTTTCAGAGCAGGCAATGGCCCCTTTGCGAATGGGTGTCCACCCAGTTAAAAAGGGTGCCAACTGCGATTGGTTTGCGACCGCATTCACGGTCACAAACCAATCCTGCATTGCACTGCGACTCGCAAATAGGAAGGGAACACCCCTTCCTAATTGCGCCTCGCAAACCCGTTTTGCGATTCGGTAACCAGGTTACCGAATCTCAAAACAAGGTTGGTGCATTGCAAAGTGCTTTTTGCACGTCTCAAACAGTGAAATTCGCTGTTTGCGACGTGCAAACTGATTTGTACATCTGGCCCTTAATCTGTTGCAGCGGATCAGGGTTATGGCATACAGCCATGGATAATGACCCCATTACCCAAACCAAGCACAGCAGCAGAGTGTGCATATAATGAGTGACATTGGAGGACATGGGCTACTGTCTTAAGGACATTTGGCATCGTGAAGTCCATATTCAGGTGCCTGGACATCACAATAGGCAGCCTCCTGTATGTCCCACACATCGTCTGCAAGATTATAATGACATGTGCTATCCTGCACAACATATGTGTGAGGATGAATGTCTCCTTATATGAGCAGGTTGATGACCTGCCTGAGGAGGAGGAGGAGGATGGTGGAGAAGAAAATGAGGGGAAACAGAACAACACAGCTGCTAGTATACGCTGCAGACTGCACATTCACTTAATAATCACATAACTCTCCTTGTATATTTTGTCAATAAACACCTCACTTATTCACACAATCCGGCTTTGGTCTTTTCAGTCTCCACAACATATAACTCAGGATTGTGAGTCTAACCACAGGGAGCATGTTACCAACATTAACCTGAAGAGTACTGTAGCAACATCACATGTGATGCGTAAGATTGAACTGCTACCATCACACACATCACTTGAATGTGACAACTGAAGGACACAACTCTATGGACCACAACATATTGCCAACTTGTACAACAATAGCTCATCACACATGTGAGAAAGTAGCCTCTTTCTAGCATGGTTATTCTCATGTTTGGCCTGTTTGTGAGTGTTTGTCAATGTGTTTTTAGTGTCTCACTGGGATCCTGCCAGCCAGGGCCGCAGTGCTCATAGTTGAAACTCTATTTGTCTATGTGTTTTACCTGTCTCACTGGGATCCTGCTAGCCAGGACCCCAGTGCTCATAGCTTGTAGCCTATGTGTGTTGTCAGTATGCTTGACTGTGTCACTGAAGTTCTGCCAACCAGTGCATGTGCTCTCTCTACTTATCAACTTTGTCACTACACTTTGGTGACTCCATATTCCAATTCGTATTGGCACACTGGACCTCCCCTTATAAGTTCCTAGTATATGGTACCTAGGTACCCAGAGCATTGGGGTTCCTGGAGATCCTTATGGGCTGAAGCATTTCTTTTGACACCCATAAGGAGCTCATAAAAACCTTTCATCAGGACTGCCACTGCAGCCAGAGTAAAATAGTGCCCCATTTTTCACCGCACTAAGTAACGTATAAGTCTCCTATATGTCTAACCTTCATTTACTGAAGGCTAGGTGCAAAGTTACTGTGTGTGAGGGCACCCTTGCACTAGCAAAGGTGCCCCCCACGTCATCCAGGCCCATTCCCCGGACTTCGTGAGTGCAGGTATACCATTATAAGCATGCACTACATATAGGTGGATACATACGTGTAGCTTCACAATGGTAACTCTGAATATGGCCATGTGAGATTTCTAAGATCATGGAATTGTCCCCAATCCAAAGCTGGTATTGGGGGACCAATCCCATGCATCCTGGGGGCTCCACCATGGCCCCCCAGTACTGCCAATCCAGCTCTCTGAGGTTTCCACTGCAGCTCCAGCTTCTGCCACCTCACAGACAGGTTTCTGCCCACCTGGGGATTGAGCAGCTCAATCCCAGGAAGGCAGAAAAATGAATTTCCTTTAGGAGAGGGGTGTTACACCCTCTACCATTGAAAATAGGTGTTACAGGCATGGGAGGGGTAGCCTCCCAGAGCCTCTGGAAATGCTTTGAAAGGCACAAACAGTGCCCTCCTTGCATAATCCAGTCTGCCCTGGTCCAGGGAGCCCCAGTCATTGCTCTGGCATGAAACTGGACAAAGGAAAGGGGAGTGACCACTCCCCTGTCCATCACCACCCCAGGGGTGGTGCCCAGAGCTTCTCCAGAGCATCCCTGACGTTGGCCATCTTGGATTCCAAGGTGGGGGGGCCTTTGGAGACCTCTGAGTGGTCAGTGCCAGCAGGTGATGTCAAAGACCCCTCCTGATAGGTGCATATCTGGATAGTTAGCCAATCCCCCTCTCAGGGCTATTTAGGGTCTCTCCTCTGCTGTTTCCTCAGATTCAGCTTGCAAGATTCCTCCAGGACTCCTCTGCATCCTCTGCTTCAGCTTCTGACCAGCGGATCAACCGCAGACTGCTCCAGGAATCGCTGTAACTGCAACAAAGTATCCAGGACAACTCCTGTGCTCTGCAACTTCAGCTCCAGCCAGCATTTGCAACAGTTTCTAAGGTGTGCAGGCTCTGAGGACTGCCTGTCTTCACTCTGCACCAGAAGAACTGAAGGAATCTCCAGTGGAGTGACTGAGTCACTTCTATGCTTCTGCCGGCACTCTTCTGCGACGACAACTGGTACTCTGGGACTTCTCTCTTGATGACAAGCCTGCTCCCTGGAACACAGGTGGTGGACCGAAGTGCCCCAGACTGTCCAAAGGTCCAGCTGGCCAATTTGGTGGAGGTAAGAGCTTACATCCCTGTGCTGCGACAGTACCTCTGCACATCCCGTCTTCTGCAGCTCCTTGGGCTTCTGTCCACTTCTTCCAAAAATCCTTTGTGCACAGCATAGCCCAGGTCCTCAGCACTTGATCCTGCGACGCACATATCCCTGATTTGTTCCCCGGCGGCATGGGACCTTCCTGTGTAGTGCTGCCACAACTACACTTTGCATCTTCTTTGTCCCCATGTTCTGGGACTCCTGTGGGTGCTGTCTGGTCTTCTGAGAGCTCTCTGAAGTGCTGAGAGCCGCCTCTGTCTCCTCAGTCCAAGTTGAGACCCCCAGGTCCCTCCTGGGTCTAGGCAGCTCCTTTTTGATGCAAACCGCGTATTTGCTTGAACCAAGGCTTTTTGGCAGAATCCAGCAATGCAAACAGCCTGCATCCAACAACTCGATGTAGGACATCTCCTGCACCAAGCATGAACCCGCAGCCATCTTCTTTGTTGCTCTTCTGTACTTTTCTTCTGACCAGAGAATCCACTGTTCCACCTTCTTCTAGGGTGGCAGGGGCTTCTGTCCTTCCTGGACTCTTCTTCGACTTCTGGAGTTAGTCTCCTCTCTCCACAGGTCTTCAGGTCCAGCAATCCATCATTTTTTGCTTGTAGTCTTGCTTGGTTCTTGCAAAATCCTTTATCACGACTTGTAGTGTGTCCTGAGGAAACTTGCTGTACTTTACTCCTGCTTTCCAGGGCTCTGGAGTGGGGTACTTTACTTGCCTTTGGTGTTTTCGTACACTCCCAACGCCCCTCTACACACTACACTTGCCTAGGGGGGAATTCATGATTCGCATTCCACTATTTTAGTATATGCTTTGTGTTGCCCCAGGCCCTTTGCAATCTATTGTATTTTCTACTGTTCGCACTATTCTATGACTGTTTACTTACCTGATTTTGTTTACTGGTGTATATATTGTGTATAATACTTACCTCCAGAAGGAGTGTTCCCTCTAAGATATTTTTGGCCTTGTGTCATTAAAATAATGTACCCTAATTTTTGGTTACATTGAGTACTGTATTTTATTGTATATAAGTACTGTGTAACTATAGTGGTATTGCAGGAGCTTTGCATGTCTTCTAGGTCAGCCTAAGCTTCTCTGCTACAGCTACCTCTAGACATCCTAAGCTGCTAGAACACTGCCTACATTTCACTAATAAGGGATAACTGGACCTAGTATAAGGTGTAAGTACCTTAGGTACCTGCTACAAACCAGGCCAGCCTCCTACAAAACACAACTACGACATGTCCAAATAGGAGGTAAACAAGGGCCTCATACGTGAGGCAGTGGATATCAAAATATGGTGAGACTGCAATGTTTGAACAGACCAGTGACAGAACCCAGTGTGAGAGTTGCAATGGCAGCATGGCGCATTTGTGACAAGGGGGGGGACATCATTGGTGACAATGGTCATCATGATTAGCCCAGGTATGACAAGCAATGAAAGAAGTTGGGCTATGTATCTTGTGGTGACAGACCTGCTGCAACACACATTGCACACCCCTTCCACACTACATAGAGCATGGGAGGCTGGCTGATTTACAGTGTGGCTTCAATTCATTATGCAATGGTCATCTGCCAAGTTGTACATACAGTGCAGGCCATGAAATGGCACTGTGGGCTTTTACATAGATCCCTTGGTGATCCAGAGTGGCAGCTAATATTTGTGGAAGCCATGAGGTGTCCAAGGGTGTGTATCCCATTGTTACAGAATGATCAACATAACTACCAGTGTCTCTCTTATCTTCCAACACATGAATCAGCATTTATACTGTCAACACATCCACAGTTCAGGCTATGGGATGGAGCTCAGCTACTCAGCAAATGTGTCCCTTGGCACAGTACATGAGAGGTCAGTGATGTCCTGTTTTCTTCTACAGGGTCCCGTTATGGCATCCATGATCTGCACTTTCTGACAGTTACTCTGCCCCATGGTGGTCCATTTATTGTATCTCGGACAGACATGATGGTGTTGTGAGTCAGTAAGTGTTGCATGCGAGGTGGCAGTACAGTAGGTGTGGTACCACTCATCACACATCTGGCACATGGTATGTGATGGGTATTGATTTTGTATTCCTATGTGTGTGAGCGAATGCATCATGCAGCTGTCTCTGCACACTACAGGTAAGTCAGGTATGTGTTGATGAGATCTAGATAGTATTGTCAGCAGTTGTCTAGTATTTGATGTTTGTTCTGGCAATGATTTGCACGGCATGACTTGAGGGATCTGTGCCTAGATGGAACTTACATGAGATAAGCATGGTGTATGCCATTGACATTGCTGTGCTATTCTTTGTTTGGTGTACTGTGTGTGAAGTGTACGAAGTAGGCAACCTGTGGGCAGTTGTAGTGGTCTGTGTAGCTCTTTTGTTAGAAAACGGTACATGTCTGCACCTGTCCTTCACGTGGTGTGCCTGTCAAGTTGTGGGTGTGTTACAAACATGTGGGTGTATGTGTTTGTAGTGTGCAGTGATTGTGCTGTACTGCAGCATGGTGCATATGTGTTGTTACCTGCACATCTGTGTTATCGTGGCCATGTGTTAATGTAGTGGTGTATGTCTTGTGTTTCCTACAGGGTTGGTGTGTTGTGTGTATATTGCTAAGTTTGTTGACTTACCCACAAGTAGGCCATTTCCATATTGTCCATCCTGGAATTGTTCATTGATCCTGCTGTTCCGAAATATGAAGGCATCATGGACACTCCCAGGATACTTGGCCAAAATGTTTATGAATAGTCCCTGGTGGTCCACTATGGCCTACACATTAATGGAATGCATGTGCTTGAGATTCCGGTATAAGTGTTCGAATGCTGCAAGAGGTACGTGGTACGAGCCGGACATTGGTGCAGTCAATTGCAACGAGCACATGCAGGAAGCCATGTATTTGATAGAACCCCTGTTTGTTCTCCAGCTGCTTTTGCTGGGTGTTGGGGAAGCTGATGTGGCAGGGAGTCAGGGAGATAATAGTGTCTGACACCTTTGGCAGGAATGCAGAGAACAACAGTTGTGAGACACCAGCAACCAGGGCACCCGTTGTTTGGAATGAGCCACTTGCCAGCATTTGCAGGACAGCTAACAGCTTTGTCACAGGTGGTATGTTGTGTGGGGTCTGCAGGCTAGTTGTGATGTGTGGCTCAATGTGGTGCAGCACGTGTAGTATGTCTTGCTGGTAGAGTCTGTAGGTCCTAATGATGTCCTGGTCCCTGAGGCCACAGAGGGTTGTCCTGGTTCTGAAGACCCTCCCCTGCCTTCTGCGTTGCCTTTGTGGGGCGCGTTGTAGTGGTGGTGATTGCTGTAGTTGTTGCTGGCCTCTGCGTCGTCTCGCAAGCTGGATCAGTATCACCTTCATCTTCTCCTGTGGGTTGGTAATGTTTCTTCTGTGCGTTCTCCTTAAGTATTGATGGGTTTGCCTCATTTTAATGCTTGCCCTTACCCAGGCGTTAAATTTTGAAGCAAATCGGTGTTAATGTCATTTTTTGGATCCACCTCCCACCCGTGCATAATTTTTTCCCGGATGGATAAATATGGTGCTACGGGGTTTGAGTCATTTTTTGGACAGAAACGCCTAACTTGCATCACATTGATGCAAGGAGGTATCACGCATCCCAAAAATGACGTTAACACCAATATTTTGACGCTAGACGGGTCTAGAGTCAAAATATAAATATAGCTTTGAGTTTGCGTTGTATTACCGTAAAAAAAATGCCACTAATTCAGTGCAGACTGAGTATAAGTATGCACCTGAGTGAGACAGAGTGGACCAGGTGGAATGAGTGAGGCTGTGGGAATTAGTCGGACCACATGAGACTGAGTGAGTCAGAGTGAGACAGTAAGATTAGTGCAAAAAAGTGTGATAGAACCCTTCAGGAAAAAGCTCGTTGGAATTCAAGCCAATGGTTACACCCTACCTCTTTTAAAGGTCACTAGCTGCCACTAAATTTTGGCATTTACATTGAGAAGGAGCAGTTTGCTATATGAGGCAAACGTCCGGAACAACCATGCCAGAACCATGACAACGTTGTCAACGCAAGTTGAACCATAAAAAATTAAATTTTGTATTAAAGGCGGGTGGGGGGTCGTTTTTTTTAGGGGTGGGGGTGGGGTAATTTTGTTTTTAGGGTGGGGTAGTTTTATTTTTGGGGGTGGGGGTTGGTTGTTTTAGGGTGGGTGGGTGGTGGGGGTAGGTTTTAGATCTCAGGGTGGTTAGAGGTATTGAGGTAGTTTTTAGGGGCAGGTGGAGGGTCAAGTTAGTTTTATTTTTAGGGCGGGTGGAGGGGTCAGGGTAGTTTTATTTTTAGGGAGGAGGTGAGGGTTTGGGGTAAGGGGCATGGTAGTTTTATTTTTGGGCTGAGGTCAGTTGTTTTTAGGGAGGGTGGGGGGTCGGGTAGGTTTAAGGACTGTGGGTGGGTGGTATCAGAGTAGTTTGTAGGGGCAGGTGGGGGTCAGGGGTGGTTGTATTTTTAGGGGGGTTGGGGTAGGGGGAGTTGTATTTTTAGGGGGGTTGGGAGTTCGGGGTAGTTGTGTTTATAGGGCAGGTCGTTGTTCCAACCGTGTTATTCTGCCATGCGTGGTTGGAGCATGCGTTGTTCCATCATACATCCATTGCAGGAGTCACACTCTTAGGAGGGGCTTGCCAAGTTTTAAGACAGCTATGTGTGTGGCATCTCTAAATGAAGGGGGAGGGTACCTCTCACCAGTGCTTTATTATACATCTGCAATAGTCAGGGAGCTAAAAGCTGAGCATAGGCTTTGTAGAATTCCTTCGCGAATCCATCACTCTCAGTGGCCTTGAATGTGGGAAGGCCTAAGATCTCAGCAGTGATCGCCTCTAGTGTAACAGGTGCATCAAGTTGAGGGTCCTCGAGCCATGCCAGGGCAATACAATAAAAATAAACTGAATAATCAGTAGTGGCTGAAGTGATACAAGATATGTAAATGTTGGAGTAATATTGAATTAATTCTTCCCATATGTCCTCTGCCTCGTATAGGATCTTACCATCTTACTTCTCGATTTGATGGATCTCCTCTGGCAGGTGCCTGGCTCAGTAGCCTGTCAAGGGTTCTGCCTCCCCATATGTTCCAGTATTAGTAAGCTTTGTGTGTGTTTCACTTCCTGATCACTTCATGAAACCTTCCAATTTAGGCCCAAATTTACTAGAAAACGACAGTGCGCGGTGCTGCACCAAATTCGCCTGTGTGGCGCACTATCATTTTCAAAACACAGGGATGCGCTGCATTTACTAGAATGCGGTGCACCCCTGTGCTTCCCTCTGTGCTAAATTTGATGCCGTGACCCAACTAGCCACCCTTGTGTCATGGTGCAAGGATGGCTGCGTTGAGGGGGAGATTGTTTTTGTGCAGGAAGGGACACCTTCCTACACAAAAAACAATCTTAAATGGTGACTTGCTCATTCTGTGTGTGCTGCAGAATGCAGCACACATAGAAAGAGCAAAAAATGCCACCCCTGAGATAGCATTAGATTTTGGCTCAGCCTCAGATTTACAATTTCTCATAAATTTGGGGAAGTGTCAAAATGCAATAGGTGTTGCTGTGGCATGTCCACAGCAACACCCATTGCATGCCCTTTCCATACAAAGTGTTGCATGTGAAGGGGCCATATTTACAAGGTGGCATTAAGCCACAAAAAGTGGCTTAACGTCACCATGTAAATATGGCGCAGTGCATAGCACCACAAGAGTGTCACTAGAAGTGATGCTTCGTTGGCGATAGGGCCTTGTAAATCTGGCCCTGAGTTTCCAGTTCTGCAAGTGTGTGGGTGGAGTTCAGGCTCTGCCAGCGCATCACTAGTAGTTTAATCTTGGCCTCTAGATTGTCTTATCACATATGCAGCACTTTCTGCTGCTTGGCAATATATATGCTGAGCAGGTATGTCTTGAAGGTTTCCTAGACAGTGTTGGTCAAGTCAGCTGACATCGTTTTCATGGAAGTAGTGTAATATTTCCTACTTTAATTTGTCATGAAAACTATAACAAGGAGTGCCCTGAGATTCAGTTGCAACGTGAATGCATGGTGTTTAAGTTGAAGCATCTCTCATATCAGCCTGATAGGGTTGTGATCTGAGAATGTACCAGGCAGGGAGGTGTTCAACTGATTTCATCAAGGTGCAAACAACATCTTGTGTGCTGAGCCAGTAGTCCACCCATGCCCAGGAATTGTGCACAGTGGAAACATGCATGCCTTTGGCAAGAGAGGGTTGTCTTAGGTGCCATATCTCCTCTAATCCTTCAGTTTGCATGATCTTTGATAATGTAGATGCAGCCATATTATGTGTTTGGCTGTTGGCATTTGAGCAGTGTATCTGTTTGTTGAATATGAGATTAAAGTCACTTCCCTCCACAATGTTGCTCTAGGGGATAGTAGAGTGCACGCTCCCCTAATCGATGTGAGAGGGTGTGTTATTTGTATTAGGATCATGTGTATTGATGATTGTGTGGTGCCTGCCATATATCAGGGCCTCCATTATGTTATAGCAGCATTGGAGGATGTTAGTTTTGTGTAGCAAATGAAAGGGCATCCTTAGTTTAACTACAAGAGCAGTACCCCTAGCATAAAAAGAATAGGAAGCTATTGCTGTATAACTGCACCATTTGGCAGCGAAGTGAGGAATAGTGTCATCCCCAGATTGGTTTCCTGGAGCAGGGTTATCTGTTTTGTGTCTGTCCAGGTGGGTGAGTATGTGTTTAGTCTTCCAAGGGATTTTTAAGCCCTAGGCATTCCATGTGAACAGGTTGAGTAAAGTCGGTTTGTCAGTATTCATTGACATGTGGGTACAATTGAACCCAGTAGTGAGCATAGTAGATATAACAAGGCATACAGTCTGTGCCAAATTGTAGTAGACCAGAGGGAAAGAAGGGCAGAAAGATAGGTGAGCAGGTGTGCTTGTTGCAGAGGGAGCTCAGAGAATTCCTTCAAATTAGTGTTGTGGACATTAGTGAACCACAACCTCCAACCCACACTAACAACCACAACCCCCAGTGGACATCTACCCAACAAACTCCCCATATTGGCACTAATGTGGTAGAAATTAAACATCCAAACAAGTTACTGTATAAACAGCCACATGGGGATCGTCCAAAATTGTCGGCTGACCAACACCATCTCAAAGGAGGGCGTCATCTGCCGGGCAAAAGTAGCAGAGAAAGCAACAACAAAAACATTTGTGCTGTGTCACTCCCTGTGCATCAGGATTCTAAACCACACACAAGGAGCCCATTTTCCATGGATGCATTGATTTCATAAAGAATATACATGGACTAACCGTACAGCCTCAAAGTGACCCAGTGGGTGTTGCTGGAAAGCAATCCGAAGAGACTTCATTGCATAGCTTTCTCGGCACACTTGGAACTTAACATCACTTAAATGGTCCTTCAAGGAGCAGCGTTCGCACATAGAGTTGCCTGAGGTCATTCAGAGCAGCTACTTGACAAATGAGTTAGCCCCCTTCAGCATTTCAAATATGTGGGATTTGCTTTGGTGCACGGTCCTGAGGCCTACTGGGTAGATCATGGGCTACGGGATACCGACCTGGTGTAGCTTGTGTTTCATAGGTGGTACTCCAGGCATGCCTCTTGGACAGCTCTAGTGAAATTTGGGTAAATGGAGATGCTATGGCTATCATGTCACAGTTGCTGTTTCTCTTGTGCTATGTGAAGTGTGTTATAATGGTTCTTGTCTTTGAAAAGTCTGGTAATGACAGGTGTCGGGACCTTAGGGACCTGTTGATGTGCTCCACCACAAAGAGAGGCAAGAAACTGTCTGAGCAAAATGGGGACCTAGGGAGGTTTTCAAAATAGTCTGCCATATCTACAGTGTGGGTGGACTCCGATATGCCCACTAGGTGCAAGTTATTGTGCCTTGATCTCGCCTTTAGGTCTTCATTTTTGGCTTAGACTACATCCAGCACCTTCCCCAAATCAACTAGTCTTTTGTGTTGGTGTGCTGTGTTGTCATCCAACAGGATTCCACTGTGTTCAGGTGCTTGTCATGATTGTCCATACATCCATACATACATCTTTTGGAATCAACTTTGGTAAAAACAAAAATTATGCTTTAAATGATTTAACAAAGGGCATTGGATATTGTGGGAAGAATTTCATTAAAAATAATTGTATTGCTATTGACGTACATGAAGACCAATTTGAAGACAGTAATCAACTTGAGATTTTCAATGGATCAAGGAGAAGAAGACCAATGTATGGCTCATTAATGAACGAATAGTGTATGAATGGCGTTTTTTTCTGGACTTATTGCTCCAATGAAAACATAGACACTGCAAGTAGGGCCTCATTACGAGAGTTGGAATTTCACCCAAAGCCATAACTCCAGGTGCTAGCGCCTATTCCAAGTGTGTCTGAGAAAGTGGAAAATATCAGCATTTGTGTTCATGAAATAGAGGAAAGCTGCATGGAAAAGGATCCAGTATAACTGGGTTGGTGCAATTAGTTTCCATTCTGGGGAGAACACTTGTAACCTGTGGATTTTGGTGACAAGATATCTGCTATAATTGGGAATTCTGGTCCACAGGTATGAAATCTGCCAAACCCATAATGAGACCTTTAGTGTTATCCAAGCTGGGGAACTTATTTAATACACAGTTTCAGAATGTCACGTTTTAATGAATAGATAAAATTAATTATTTTTCAGTGTCTTGGTTGCTCCAAGGGATACCATATTAACTCTGGGGTATCAATTACTCCAACTGCACTATACATCTAAACAAACCATTGCCTTCCAGTGGTGGGCTTAGCCTAATATCTATTTGACTACTAGTGGGCCGATATCTTGTCCATAAAGGATGTTGTAGTCCCTCTGGGTTATGACTGCAAAAATATGATTTTGCTGTTAGAATTTCCAAATTATGCTTATTGCAAAGAAAATCATTTAATATGTTAGAATTGCTAAAGTCACAAACTTAAGATAACGACGGGGACCATAGACCTTAAGGCAGTGTCCTGTGGGAGTGTGGGAATATTAAGAACATCCACGAGCAGTATACTCAAATTCTAAATCGTTTTCACAACAATTTTCCCACATTTGGTAACACAAGCATATTTTCCATGTGGAGAAGGAACGGAAAATGTTAAATGTGATAGTCTATGGCCCTCATTATGACCCTGGTCGTCCGAAGATCGTCTGGTCCGCGGTGGCGGTCTCCCTGCTGACGGGCCAGCAGTGAAGACTGCCAAATTACGAGTTTGGCAGTTTGGCCTAAGCCAAACTTCCGATACTCTGCCTGTCCCGCCGATTTTCCGCAGTCTGCTGGGCTGGAGGTGAGCACATCCGGGCCAGCAAACACCATAATACCGCTAACAGTATTACGCCGTGGAAGGCCATCAGCATTTTTCTGGTGGTCGCACCGACAGCAAAGCTGGTGGTCTTGTATCCCGGCATCAGGAATCCTGTCGCTGGGATGCTCCTGCACACACGTCCACATACCTGCACACAAGCACCCACATACTCCGACACACAAATAAACACAAATAAACACACCCCCACTCACCCACGCACTCGATTCATACACCCCCATTCACACTAACATACATACACAAACACCACACTCATGCACGCATTCACTCCCCCCTCCCTCCTTCCCCCTCCAGCACATACATACATTCACGCCCCTATCTCCTTCCCCCTCCCCCATCCAGGGCATCCATACATTCAAGAACCCTTCTCCCCCATATACACACACTCACCCCTTCCATCCGCTCAATCGCACTCATGCACTCAATCGCTCACTCCCACACACACACACACTCACCCCCACCCCAATCCACTTACACACACGAACCCCCACCCCCAATCCACAAACACTCACACACACCCCTCACCCATCCACAATCACTCACACACACAGACACGCACCCAAAAACACCTCCACTCCCCCCACATTCACGACATTCACACACACACTCACACACACACACACACCCCCCTCCCCTGTTGAATAATCCACTCAGCTCGTCCATCGAGGAGGTCATCCCGAAGGGGATGGGTTCTGGCTCTTCCACTGCCAGCAGCGCCCTGCCATCAGGACACCAGCACGCCATATTACAGGTCATAATATGGCGTGAAGCATCCTTTTGCATGGTGGTGCTGGTGGTGGAACCACCTCTTCTCCGCCGACCACCAGCACGATTGGTGTCAGAATTCCACCCGATTTCGGGCAGAATTCCCAAAGTCAGTTGTAATAGGGCAGTCTTTCGGCACCCGCAAATTTGGCTGTCTTACGAAAAGACTCCCGAAGTCATAATGAGGGCCTATATTTCCACGGGATTTCCATCTCTAGTTTCCTGTAGAGTGGATAATCCTCAGAAATAAGATTAGAGAAGTAAGCTTATTCATGGACATATACAATGTGTGCAAATTTCCAGGAAAGCTCATGGGAATGTTGTGAACCTGAAAAATGCATACATTTTTTTAAAGATGTGTGTATGTAATAATCATATGCATATGTACACATTTCTGAGACACTAACATATAGAACGATTCACTTCAAAACATATATGAGGATATGTTGAACTCAATATCTCTTTTTTTCCATAACGTAGCATGCCTTTTCAACTACGCTATGTTAAGGGTGCGTGCTCTGTTCATTGTGATGGTTATCTACTAACAATATCAACTCATGGCTCGAAATAATGTTTACTTGTATAAGGCAAAAGTTGGATTTCTTTTTAAACTATGTGATTAAAAATGGAAGAATAGCCGCGATCTGAATCCCAGCGTCTTGAAACGTTAAGGGTAATTTTTCTAAATTAAAACTTAATTACATATATACACAAATTAGTCCACTGGGTTGTAATACGCAGTTCTGGACAAAAATGTTACTGCATATGAATATGCGTATGAGTATCTCCTCTGTGCTTCATGGTTATAACAGTCAATTAGCAAAGTCATTAAGAAACCGTCTTCAATAAATTGTGTATCTTAATAAACTAACTTGATTGCCATTTTTAGACATTGACATGCTTATTTTAACTAGTGTGTCTGCTCCTGCTTTAGACTACGAATAGATTAATGGCCAGAATGCTATAAATAAACTCACAACTTGCGTGACTGAAGCAGCACAAAAATAACCTCACAATTAACAATTATAAGTGCACCAAGGCCAGTTGGCAGTGGACTGAATTTTCTCTTTATATTTATCCTCTCATTGTAATTCAAGGCTAAGCCGAAGCGCAGATGTTTACTGAGCCTTAATGCCCAATATTTGTGAGGAATCACGACCAGATGTACTGAAAGCAGGCACCAAAGCGCCAGGCCTCTTAATTGATCCCAGAGACTCCTACCCGTGTAACCCCCGCTGCTCTGGTGTGCGCCGGTAGAGCCAGGGAGTATCTGTTTCTTTGTCTTGCCACCTGTGAGCAGCCAATGAAAAAGGAGGAATGCACGACAGCAGATTGTTAATCCATTTTTTTCATTTTCTAAGGCAAACACTTGTTTAAGTGGGGATTCTGGGACTCGCGTTGAACAAATAATGAATTTAAACGTATGAATAAGCTCAATAAAAATGTGTATTGTCAATGGCGCTCTCGTTAAGCTGCAGTAAACGTGTATTACTCAGTCACATTGTTCACTCTGTTTACTCCGTTTTCTTCCTGTTGCATTCTGTTCTTTCCCCTTATTCTTATATACCGGATGTAATTCAAAAGAGAATTGTTGAATTGTGTATTTTTCAGTAGAAACTATCTACGCTTGGCACATTATTATGCTGTTCGCTTACTCTTTCGGAGCAGTACATGTCATCTTGCACTGCTTGCAGGTATAAAAATGCAATATTACAAACATGAATGCAGCTCTCATTTGTAATTGTTGCGGCGTGCATTTCATTTCAACATAAAGTACTTGGCATGTCATCTTTGGCGTCATAACAATAGGGAAGATGATCTAATAATAATGGAATCTCCTTTGCAATAGCGAAGGAGAGTTACCCCACTGGCTTAGCCGGCATGTGCAGGGAGGGTTGGGGCTGGTCCAAGGGAAGGTGGAGGAGGAGTGGAGTCAGTGCACTAAATGAGCATGTCAGTTTGGCCGGCCTTCTGCTCTGAGAGAATTAGGAGCCTCCCCTGGATGCGCTGTGGACAGTTCACCAGAAAATTCAGCATAGCGGCCTCTTTGCTTGTTTGTAGACTGCCTTTTCCCCAGAGACGACCTGCCTTCCAGCCTGGGTGCCGAGTGAAGGCACCTCGCTGCGGCATTGAGGAGATCCTGTGGCGTGGCCTCTTTTACCGAGCAGTCAGGATCCAAAGACAGTCGACCTTCCGGAATCCCCTGCGTGGCCAACACCGCCTGCCAATGTCTCTCGGTTACCATCGGAACTGTTGCCATGCCGCAGAGCCTTGGAATCGGACATTGGCAACGGGACACTGGAGGTATTGAGTGTGTTGGGGGCCCTCGAGGTGATCACTGTTGGTCCGCCGTTATCTCCCAGCCCTAAAGTGACTGCAAATTCTTTTTTCACCTAAACTGAATCCGTAATGATTAGAGCAATTCTTCTTCCTGGCTGCATTTGAGAATAGCCTCTAGTGATTTACTAGGTGGATCTTTGTCATTTTGATCATAATCCCTTTTGCCATTATAAAAAACTGTGTATTTTTTATAAATTCTAGTGTGGAGCTTTCTTTCTTTCGAGGTGTCTCACTGTAATTATTGCCCGTGGGTTGCACAAATACTTTTCACATTACCTTCTAAATTAAGCCTGACTACTCTGCGCCAAGGTACGACAGGGTGAGCACAGGTTGATTTAGTTGTGCATCTGAATTGTCTTTACTAGAGTGATGGGTTCTGGCTGACTTAGGTGCATTCCCTAGCCAACCAAAAACCCCATTTCTAACACCTCCAGAGAGCCACAAACAAAGGGATCTTATATGTGAATGATGGTCCATCCACAGCCTGATTGGCTATCCTGGACAGGCTGGTAGGGAAGAACTGACACTTACACCTGGATGGGCTGTGTCCTGATCCCACACAAAGGTCTGCATGACCACTGTAGTGAGTCCAGAGGTAGGGCAGGAAAGGCAAGTAGTGTGTGTGTAAGGAAATGCCTCCTTGGCATGGTTACCCCCTGACTTTCTGCCTTTGCTGATGCCAAGTTATGATTTGAAAGTGTGCTGAGGCCTGCTAACCAGGCCCCAGCACCAGTGTTCTTTCCCTAAAACTGTACCTTTGTCTCCACAATTGGCACACCCTGGCATCCAGGTAAGTCCCTTGTAACTGGTACCCCTGGTACCAAGGGCCCTGATGCCAGGGAAGGTCTCTAAGGGCTGCAGCATGTCTTTTGCCACCCTGGGGACCCCTCACCCAGCAGATACACACTGCTTGCCAGCTTGTGTGTGCTGGTGGGGATAAAATGACTAAGTCGACATGGCACTCCCCTCAGGGTGCCATGCCAACCTCACACTGCCTATGGCATAGATAAGTCACCCCTCTAGCAGGCCTTACAGCCCTAAGGAAGGGTGCACTATACCATAGGTGAGGGCATAGGTGCATGAGCACTATTCCCCTACAGTGTCTAAGCAAAACCTTAGACATTGTAAGTGCAGGGTAGCCGTAAGAGTATATGGTCTGGGAGTCTGTCATACACGAACTCCACAGCACCATAATAGCTACACTGAAAACTGGGAAGTTTGGTATCAAACTTCTCAGCGCAAAAAATGCACACTGATGCGAATGTACATTTTATTGTGAAATACACCCAGAGGGCATCTTAGAGATGCCTCCTGAAAACATACCCGACTTCCAGTGTGGGCTGACTAGTTTTACCAGCCTGCCACACACCAGACATGTTTCTGGCCACATGGGGAGAGTGCCTTTGTCACTCTGTGGCCAGGAACAAAGCCTGTACTCGGTGGAGGTGCTTCTCACCTCCCCCTGCAGGAACTGTAACACCTGGCGGTGACCCTCAAAGGCTCACCCCCTTTGTTACAGCGCCACAGGGCATCCCAGCTAGTGGAGATGCCCGCCCCCTCCGGCCACGGCCCCACTTTTGGCGGCAAGTCCGGAGGAGATAATGAGAAAAAAACAAGGAGGAGTCACTGACCAGTCAGGACAACCCCTAAGGTGTCCTGAGCTGAGGTGACTCTGACTTTTAGGAATCCTCCATCTTGCAGATGGAGGATTCCCCCAATAGGATAAGGGATGTGCCCCCCTCCCCTCAGGGAGGTGGCACAAAGAGGGTGTAGCCACCCTCAGGGCTAGTAGCCATTGGCTACTAACCCCCCAGACCAAAACACACCCCTAAATTGAGTATTTAGGGGCTCCCAGAACCAAGGAAGATAGATTCCTGCAACCTAAAGACAAAGAAGGACTGCTGACCTGATGCCCTGCAGAGAAGACGAAGACACCAACTGCTTTGGCCCCGCCCTACCGGTCTGTCTTCCCACTTCAAGAAAAAACTGCAACACCGACGTGTCCCCCAGGGTCCAGCGACCTCTGAAGCCTCAGAGGACTACCCTGCATCTAAAAGGACCAAGAACTCCCGAGTACAGCGGCCCTGTTCCACAAAGACTGAAACTTGCAACAAAGAAACAACTTCTAAAGACCACATGTTTCCCGCCGGAAGCGTGAGACTTTCCACTCTCCACCCGACGCCCCCGGCTCGACCTGCGGAGAACCAACACTACAGGGAGGACTCCCCGGTGACTGCGACCCTGTGAGTAGCCAGAGTTGACCCCCTTGAGCCCCCCAGCGAGGCCTGCAGAGGGAATCCAGAGGCTTCCCCTGACTGTGACTGCCTGCTTCAAAGAACCTGACGCCTGGTAAAGACACTGCACCCGCAGCCCCCAGGACCTGAAGGATCCGACTTCCAGTGCAGAAGCGACCCCCAGGTGGCCCTCTCCCTTGTCCAGGTGGTGGCTAACCTGAGGAGCCCCCCCCCCCTTGCCTGCCTGCATCACTGAAGAGACCCGTGGGTCTCCCATTGAAACCTATTGCGAACCCGACGCCTGTTTGCACACTGCACCCGGCCGCCCCCGTGCCGCTGAGGGTGTACTTTCTGTGCTGACCTGTGTCCCCCCCCAGTGCCCTACAAAACCCCCCTGGTCTGCCCTCCGAAGTCACTGGTACTTCCTGCTGGCAGACTGGAACCGGGGCACCCCCTTCTCCAATGAAGCCTATGCGTTTTGGGCACCACTTTGACCTCTGCACCTGACCGGCCCTGAGCTGCTGGTTTGGTAACTTTGGGGTTGCCCTGAACCCCCAACGGTGGGCTACCTTGGACCCAACTTTGAACCCTGTAAGTGCTTTACTTACCTGTGAAACTAACAAATACTTACCTCCCCCAGGAATTGTTGATGTTTGCAGTGTCCAATTTTAAAATAGCTTTTTGCCATTTTTGGCAAAACTGTACATGCTATTTTGATGATTCAAAGTTCCTAGGATACCTGAGTGAAATACCTTTCATTTAAAGTATTGTTTATAAATCTTGAACCTGTGGTTCTCAAAATAAACTAAGAAAAGCTATTTTTCTATATAAAAACCTATTGGACTGGAATTGTCTTTTGAGTGTGTGTTCCTCATTTATTGCCTGTATGTGTACAACAAATGCTTAACACTACCCTCTGATAAGCCTACTGCTCGACCACACTACCACAAAATAGAGCAGTACAATTATCTTTTTTTGCCACTATCTTACCTCTAAGGGGAACCCTTGGACTCTGTGCATGCTATTTCTTACTTTGAAATAGTACATACAGAGCCAACTTCCTACAGTGTGCACTTTAAATTCCTCTGTTTGAAGTCTTTCCCACTTCAAAGGCACCACTGGGTATAAGAACTGGACCTCAGACATCACCAATTCAGTACACTTCTGGACCTGTAGATACTCTACCAGGAAGAAGGACTGGTGTGCTGCTGAAAAGACTGTCACTGTGCTGGACTGCTGCTCTGCTAACCTTCTGCCCTCCTTACCTGGTAGTGAGAAGGTCTGGACCTGAATCTCTCTAACCTAACTCAGACCCAAAGTGACTCTAAGGGCTTGCTGGCTTGCCTTCTGTTCTTCTGAAGCCTCAGGGACATCCAAGACTCCTCTTCAACCTGCAGCAGCACCTGGAATTTGTTTGCTGCCCTGCCACTGAGTAAAAAGTGCTGCAACTGACAGAACTTATGCATCAGCACCATAGTGATGGATCTGAAATATTCCATCTCCATCGCAGCATTGCCTCTTCTGAGACGATCACCATATCGCTGTTGATGCCAGAGCATCTCTGCTGCTGCAAGGATCAGGAGCACTGCATTGCTGACTGTGTGGCACATCGCCTCCATTCCTGACACATTTAACTTTGTGCAGCTAGGAGATGACTCATTCCCTACATTTGCGGGATCGGCGCCAATGCATCACCTCCGTTGCTCCTCGCATCTTGTTCTCAACGTTGACCAACTCGGAACCAAGGTACTGTTTTCAGCGGGCCAAGGCTAGTCTCTGTATCCGACCTACTCTTCACCAAGGTCGACCTGACTTTTCAGATTTGACCAGTCTAGCATAACCAGATAGCCCTGGTTGCCACATTCTGTTTCTAAGCACTATAGCTAAGTTTATCCTTTCAAAATTCATATCTCGACCTCTATTGATTGGATTTTTTTTGTGTTGGTCTTGTTTTGTTAATTTTTCCAGCCAGATGTGGAATCTTGCTGTGTGGTATTCTCACAGTTTTACTGTTTGAAGTGTTAAGTCTTAAGTCAAGCCTGACTGCTCTGCAGCCACCAGGGGTGAGCACAGATTAATTTAGGGTGTGTAACTGACTTAGCAACACAAAAGGATGGACAGAGTGCTGAACAATGCAAACACTCACCTCCAGTCACAGATCTGGGTTTAATCTATTGTTCTTTTCCTCACCATGCCACCCCAGCTTGGACCCATTCATATGCAAATCAGTCTGGACCTTGTTCCTCATGGGAACAGTCCAGCCCGAACTGCCAGGCCAGGTCCTCCCTGGACTGGAAACAAGCATCCTGGGACCACTTTCAGGGTATCACCCTTCATCAGCCAGGCTAACTTGAATCCAGTGGCACAGTGAGCACGGGATCCACATCTGGGCATACCTTTCCCACTTAGGCCAACTTTAGCAACACAAAAGGATGATGGACTGAGTGCTGAACAATGCAAACACTCACCCCCAGTCACAGATCTGGGTTTAATCCATCGTTCTTTTGCTCACCATGCATCAATGTATCTGACTTACCCTTACTAGAATTGAGGTTCCTGCATGGACAGGGTGCATACCTCTGCCAACCAGTAACCCAATTTCTAACAGCATTATGCGGATTTGTAGAGCATGGCTAATCACCTGTGAGGGTATCCAGTAGGGTAGGCCTGAGGGAGGAGGAGATCATGCCTGTTCCATCTGGAAGAGCCTTGCTTGAGGTTCCCTCGGAAGTCCATAGGGGAAGGGAAGTTTCTGAGGTGTTGTGGGAGGCTCTTGCAGGTCTTGGTTGTGAGGTATGAGAAGGTGCTTCCTCCACTTCTGAACTTTTTGATGTGAGGGAGGTGTGCTCTTACATGCAGTGCAGATTGAAGTTGTCTGGTGGGCTGTTGTCTGGTGGGCTGAAGGAAGCTGAGGTGGTGGTTGAAGAATGCTGGGCCAGTGTTATGGAGAGCTTTGTATGTGTGGGTGAGGATCTTGAACTTACATCTTTCCAGGACTGGGAGTCAGTGGAGGTTGTTGAGGTATGAAGAGATGGGGTTATTTCACTGTATATTCAGGATAGGTCTGCCAGCAGAATTCTGGGCAGTTTGAAGTAGGCGTAGAATATGAGTTGGGACTCTGAAGTAGAAAGTGGTTCAGTAGTCAAGCCTACTTGTGACTGTTTGTCTAGTGTTAAGTGGGATCCACTTGAAAATCTTGCATATGATTTGCAGGATGTGGAAGCATGATGAGGCGATGACATTAATCTGTCTGGTCATGGAGAGGCTGGTGTCCAGGGTGATCCCGAGGTTCTTGGCATGGGTTTGGGGGCCATGTTTAGAGGGCCACTATGTGGCACCCCAGAGGATATGGTTGTTGCTTTAGATAAGGAATTAGGTTTTGTTTGTGTTGAGCTGGAGGCAGCTGTTTTTTACCCAACCAGCAACATTGCTCATGCAGTTGGCGAAGTTTGCTGGTTAAGCCGGTAAGGGAGAGGATGAGCTGTGTATCGACAGCATAGGATACTATGGTGACTATGTTGATGCTGTGGGCTTGGACGATATGCGCAAGGGATGTCAAGTAGCTATTAAAAAGCTCTAGATGGAGCGACGATCCTTGAAGGACTCCACAGATTATTTTTGGGGGTTATGACATGTGGGGAGGAAGTCTAATTTGTTGAGTCCTGTCTGTGAAGAAGGAGGATGTCCACTTGAAGGCCGGTCTACAGATACCCAAGTGCTGGAGCTATCTGATGAGTGAGTTGTGTTAGACCATATTGAAAGGTGTGGCAAGGTGGAGGAGGATGAGTGCAGACGTTTCTCCTCAGTCGAGGATGCTTTTGATGCCATTGATGGGCAGAGTGATTGCTGCCCCCATGCTGTGGTTGGTGTGAAAGCCAGATTGGGAGCTATCTAGGCGTTGATGGACTTCTCGGTGGTCTGCAAGTTGGCTATTGATGGTTTCTCAATGACTTTACCTGGAAAAAGTAGGAGAGGGATACGTCTGTAGCTAAGAAGGGTGTTGGGGTTCGCTGTTGGTTTCATCAATAGGGTCTTGACTTCTGCATTTTTCCAGAAAGACTGGAAGGTGACAGTGGTTATAGAGGTGTAGATGATAGTGCGAGAGCAGAGGAGATGATGGTTCTTTCAAGGTTGTATATGAAGTGGTGGCATGGGTCTAAGTGGGCCTCTGAGTGGATGGTATTCATCAGGGAAATAGTGTCCTCATTCGAGAGGGGCTTCCAGTTGCTTAGCTGCTGTTTACAAGTGCAGGAAGTGTCTTGAACACAAATTACTTAAGTCAACATCCCGAACAAATCTAACACTCTTGGGGAATGCAGGATTAAGTAAAACATGTGAAATGTGAAAAACAACATTGCTGACATCGATTACCTTAATTGTTTTTACAGTAAATGTTTACAAATCAACCAGTGTTTTTGCATGAAAAGTTAAGAACATGAACATAGGGCCCAATAGGGGCCCTGTTTCAATGTCAGTTTTTAATTACTAATGGGTCTAAAACAATGAGGGCCTGCACCATTTAAAACCTTGGTTGCTGTAAACTGAATAATTGTGAAACGTGTTAATTTTATTGCCACTTCATTTGTGCTCTAGCACATGCTAAGGGTAAATTAACTTTAATCCAAGGAATGTAGTTAAAGTTAATTTAACTTAGTAATTGCATACTTTACATAAATAACTATGGAAAATAGCTCCTATAGAGAGCCGATGAGAAGCGCAAGTAAGGAGAGAACTGAATTTGTGTTTTTAAGAGCTTTGTCCTATCAGCCAAGGAGAGTACAGTTTAATAAAAATCTGACATTTCTCAAGCATGCACACAATTAAAATATGTACCTTCATGCATTTTTCTCTCACTGATAAGACGGCTTACCCATGGAATATGTTATTTACCTTGTCTTTACCAAATGATTGAAATGTTAAAATAATTAATTATGGAGAGGCATCAAAGGAAATACTATGCACTAATTAAAAAAAACTTTTTACACTGGTCGATCTCGAACCACAAGCCAGGCACATTCTCGTCTAAGGGTGTAATGTGTCATTTTGAGTGAGGTCCCCTGGTGCCTTCTATCTACCGCTTCAGATAAGGTCTCCCACTTAGAGCACCTAATCACTGTGAATTCTGGGTTCCTCTTGATTCCTCAGTAATGCCCCTCCTCTCCCCTGTTCCTCTCAAACTCACTTCAGGGGGATGCATGGGCGGCAGGTGTATGCTTGCAATGTTAGTGGGTTGCTCTTCCTGACCTCCGAGAGCAGCGAGCCTTGGTCTCTCTAGTTGAGAAGAAGGGCGACTATTGGGAGACACAGAGATCCTGTGTCTCCACTGGTGGAGCTGCTGGGTTAATGTCTATTCTCACCAATGAGAAAAATGTGGAAAGGCCAGATGGGGCATCCTTTTTCTCCATCCACTTTTTCCAGGTATGAAGCCAGGTTCCAAACTGCTCTTTTTTCTGGTAGGCTTACTGTTATAATGCTCCATCTGTACCTCTGTTAAGTTTCCTCTGTCCTGTACTCTATAAAGTGAACATCTTTCAACAGGTCCTTTACAAGCGCCTGGATGGTAGTGTTCAATTCTGGATTTCCATGGTCCTGACCATTTTGGCCGTCTGTTCATCCTCGCCAAGAGATTCAAATATATTGCCACTGTGTCTATTTTATATTCTGATACTGCTATACCGTATAGCTGCTAGTATCCTCTCTGGTTTATCCATTGGGGCATCATGCTCTCCACCTGCAACAGAAATTTGTTGTTGGGGGTCACTTCTTGTCTTGCTCTATTTTGGACTCCTGGTGACTGGAGAGATTCTGACTGTGAGGGAGGAATACATCAGTTTGTGAATGACTGAGTCATCCAAATGTAGAATTGCTATTCCTTTGTGTTAGAAATGGGGTCTTTGGTTGACAGTCTGGTTACCCCCTGTTCAAGCAAGGACCCTCACTCTAGTTAGGATAAAAGAGAATCACCCTCAGCTAACCCCTGCTTACCCCCTTGGTAGCTTGGCAGAGCAGTAGGCTTAACCTCAGAGTGCTAGGTGTAAAGTATTTGTACCAACACACACAGTAACTTAATGAAAACACTACAAAATGACACAACACCAGTTTAGAAAAATAGGAAATATTTATCTAGACAAAACAAGACCAAAACGACAAAAATCCAACATACACAAGTCAAGTTATGATTTTTAAAAGGTTTAAAATAAAAAGAGTCTTTAGGTAGTTGTAACAACACACTAGCGCTGCTAGCGTGCAAATGTACCTGGTTTGCGGCAAAAATAACCCAGCACGGGCGGTGTGCGTCGAAAATAACCCGGCACGGGTATATGCGTTGAAAACAGCTCGGCTCGGCGAGGCGCGTCGAAAAAGCCAGCCACGCGACGGTCCGAAGTCCCGCGGCGCTGATTGCGATCTCTCAGCCTTCGTCAGCGATGCTGCGCGTCGTTTCTCCTGCTCCGGGCGTCGATTCTCCGGTCGCGTTTCCAGCGGCGTCGTTTCTCAGCTGCGGAGCCGGCGTCGCGTCGTTTTCTCAGCGGCGATCGGATTCGCGTCGATCTTTTCTCCGCACGGTGCGCGGTGCGTGTATTTTTGTCCTTAGGCTGCCAGCCTCTCCTTTCAGGGTCCCAGGAACTGGAAGGGCACCACAGAGCAGAGTAGGGGTCTCTCCAGAGACTCCAGGTGCTGGCAGGAAGAAGTCTTTGCTATCCCTGAGACTTCAATAACAGGAGGCAAGCTCTACATCAAGCCCTTGGAGATTTCTTCTTCAAGATGGAAGGCACACAAAGTCCAGTCTTTGCCCTCTTACTCTGGCAGAAGCAGCACTGCAGGAAAGCTCCACAAAGCACAGTCACAGGCAGGGCAGCACTTGTTCCTCAGCGATCAGCTCTTCTCCAGGCAGAGGTTCCCCTTGATTCCAGAAGTGTTTCTAAAGTTTGTAAGTTTGGGTGCCCTTCTTATACCCATTTTAGTCTTTGAAGTCACCTTCCTTCAAAGGGGACTCACACCTGCTTGTGAAATCCTGCCTTGCCCAGGCAAGGCCTCAGACACACACCAGGGGGCTGGAGACAGCATTGTCAGAGGCAGGCACAGTCCTTTCAGATGAGAGTGACCACTCCACCCCTCCCTCCTAGCAGAGATGGCTAATCAGGAAATGCAGATCACACCCCAGCTCCCTTTGTGTCACTGTCTGGTGTGAGGTGAAAAACAACCCAACTGTCAAACTGACCCAGACAGGGAATCCACAAACAAGGCAGAGTCACAGAATGGTTTAAGCAAGAAAATGCTCACTTTCTAAAAGTGGCATTTTCAAACGCACAATCTCAAAATCAACTTTACTAAAAGATGTATTTTTAAATTGTGAGTTCAGGGATCCCAAACTCCACCTGTCCATCTACTCTCTAGGGGAATCTACACTTTAATCATATTTAAAGGTAGCCCCCATATTATCCTATGAGAGAGAGACAGACCTTGCAACAGTGAAAACAAAATTGGCAGTATTTCACTGTTAGGACATATAAACCACATTACTATATGTCCTACCTTATCCATACACTGCACCCTGCCCTTGGGGCTACCTAGGGCCTACCTTAGGGGTGCCTTACATGTAAGAAAAGGGAAGGTTTAGGCTTGGCAAGTGGGTACACTTGCCAAGTCGAATTTACAGTGTAAGAATACACACACAGACACTGCAGTGGCAGGTCTGAGACATGATTACAGAGCTACTTATGTGGGTGGCACAACCAGTGCTGCAGGCCCACTAGTAGCATTTGATTTACAGGCCCTGGCACCTCTAGTGCCCCTTACTAGGGACTTACTAGTAAATCAAATATGCCAATCATGGATAAACCACTTACATACAATTTAAACAGGAGAGCATTTGCACTTTAGCACTGGTTAGCAGTGGTAAAGTGCTCAGAGTTGAAAAGCCAACAGCAACATGTCAGAAAAATATAGGAGGCAGGAGGCAAAAAAGTCTGGGGATGACCCTGCAAAAGCAAAAGTCCAACACGACCCCCTACCAGCCTAAAGCCGGGGGAGAACAATCAATACCTTGATGTACTTCCCTGATTGGGGCGATAGAACAGGGACCCAGGCCCACAACAGCAGGGGCATGCTCCAGTTCTACGCCTTCCTGACTCCAGTTGGATCCCTCTGTCCATACTCTCAGGGCCCACTAAGCTAACCCATGGGGAACCCTTCTCCACATCTACAGACACCATCTGTGCAACACCTAACTTTACTTTGCTCACAGATGTATTGCAATGGGCAGATAGTACCACCAGGGCCAACACAATGGTGTTGCCCACTCCACCCCCGGGGTGTGACTCTCGTCCTCCCCCCCCCAGGGGCAACTCTGTCCACCAGGACAGCAAGCCACAGTGGCCCCAGACAACTGTCAGGGATGAGAGCCCGACCTCAGGCCTCTCTAACCACTGTGACTGTGGAGAGTGGGGGGTGGTAGCCCCAGGTGCCTGGCACCCTTTGACCACTCTCTCTTCCACCAGGTCAGGGATGACAACCTGACCCCGGTCCTCCCCTCTGGGGCTCTGTACCCTCCCTGCAGAAGCGGCACCCCCAGAGTCCAAAACTGTCAGGGTGCTTGTAGAAGCAGTCCTGCACAATTCTTCCATCAGTGCAGGGATGTTAACCTGCAACTGATCCTCCAACCTGGGGTCTGTACCTTCAGGTTGGACCAGGGCCAGGGGTGAGGCTTCCCTCCCCCTGCCCTCTCTTCTGGGGTCCTGAACCACCCAACTAGGAGCGGCCCCCCCAGAAGACAACATGGTAGGGGTACTGTTAGCAGTAGCCCCTTCCTCCAGGTCAGGGGGGACACCCTTAACCTGGCCTCCCAATCCAGGGTCTGTACCCACAGACTGGATCACTGCCTGGCAACCCAGGACTTCCTGGGGGGCATACCTACCCCCTACCAGGTCAGAGTTTACCCTCTGAACCTGGTCATCCAACCCAGGGTCACCACCCTGCGGTTGAACCACTGCCTGGCACACCAGGACTTCCTTGGGAGCACATTTACCCCCCATCAGGTCAGAGTTTACCCCCTGAACCTGATCATTCAACCCAGAGTCACCACCCTGCGGTTGAACCATTGCCTGGCACACCAGGACTTCCAGGGGAGCACACCTACCCCCTACCAGATCAGAGCTTACCCCCTGAATCTGGCAAGCCAACCCAGAGTCACTACCCTGCGGTTGAACCACTGCCTGGCGCACCAGGACTTCCTTGGGAGCACACGTACTCCCCATCAGGTCAGAGTTTACCCCCTGAACCTGATCATTCAGCCCAGGGTCACCATCCTGCGGTTGAATCATTGCCTGGCACACCAGGACTTCCAGGGGGGCACACTTACCCCCCTCAAGGGACACACTGTCCCGAAGGGCCACACAAGAGTCTGGCTGGCGCAGGTCTCCTGACCTCTGCCCATCTGACAGAGTCTGGATTCCCCCCAGCCCAGAAATGGTCTCACCAAGGTCATTCATGGGGGGCTCTGCTCTCAGAGCTGACCCCTGACCCTCCAGGTTCTCCACTGGGGTCCGCAACCCCCTCTCAACCCTCTGTCTGGACTTCTGCACCCCCTCACTAGGAGTGGTACTGCCAGACACCAGAACTGGTGGGACGCTGGCTACAGCCGCCCCCCCAAGTTCTCCTGACACTGTGGGGTTTCCCTCAACAGATGGCCCTATGGTACAGGCTAGGTTCCCCTCCTGGTGTTCCCGCAGGGAACCCTCCAGGACCTGGGACCGGATCTCGGGCACCTTGGGCCTCAACCCATCCCCATTCCCTCTCCTCTGAGACTGGACATGGGGTCCCTCACCCATCCCACTACACTGGGACCTACCTGGGACACTACAATCCTTCCCTACCTCACCTGGTTGGGAACTACCTAGACCACTCCTCTCAGGAGCACCCCCAAATGCCTCTTCAGACTCTCTGGTACTCACCCAGAAATCTGCCTCCATTGTAAGCTCCCTGGGGTCAGAGAACTCACACTCCACCTGGTGTTGGCATAGCTCTGGAAAATAAGGACTAGACATATGCTCTCCAGCAATTACATCACTCAGCCCCTCACATGAATTAACCAAAGTACCCTTCACCCAACCATCCAGTGACTCTGCCTTGAAAAAGCACCCCACATCACCCTCCTGAGACTGGTGAGACAGTACCTGACTGTCCCTGACACTCAACCCACACTCTTCTGGGATGTTTTCACACTCCATAACCAGGACTTCTACCTGGGGGGAACCCCTCTCCCTGTCACTCTCAACTAGAGTCAGTAGAGTGTCCCTCCCACCAGTAGGAATATGACTCCCCATGCCAGTTCCCCAATCTACCTCAGAGACCCTGTGCATCACTGGAGCTACCTCATACCCCTGAACCTCCTGGCGTGTGTTAACTCCCTCCTTCAAGTAGGGCACCACCTCTCTGGGCATGTGCACTTCTGCAGCATCACTGGATATACAATTGTTGCTGCCACCATTCCAGCTGGACTCAGCCCTCATGACTTCCAGCTCTTTCAATTTAAGCTCGTAAGCATAAATCATTTTTTTAATCTCTAAGTCCCTCCTCCTTTCTGCCAACTCCTTGAATCGGCGAGCCCTGTCTGCCCGTCTGTCCTGTAACTCTTCAGGAGTCAGACCCTTGGGTGACACCCTGCTATCCCTCCTGGGGACCCTCCCCCCAGGCGTAACAGGTACCTCCACTACACCACTGTGTATCCTCTGCACTTCCCCATCCACATTCTCCTCCTCTGTGTGCCCTCCAGCCTTCTTGATTGTCACCCCGGCCCTCTGTGCCTGTTGCAGCTCCCCCTCCCTGGTGGAGCTCTCAGTGGGACAGTCAAGATCTTTAAGGAACTGTTTCAATTGAGCAATTGAGTACTCCTTCAGTTTCTCCATTTCAAACACAGCTCCAGCTGTTGCATCTCCAGATTGAGACATGATGGTCACAAGTGCAAAGTTCCAAAGGCAGAAAAAAATAATTTCCCAATGAAGTAAAAAGAATCAGTCCAGGGATCAGCAAAATCATGGAAGTAGAACAAAAAGAGTCCTTAAGAGAAAAATCAAAAGATCACCAAACAAGTAGTATGTGGTCACGTAGTGGTCTGAGATCAAAACAGTAGTGTACACTTGATTACTGTATGTCAAGTACAAATACAAGTCCAATCCCGACCGCTGGTCACCAATGTTAGAAATGGGGTCTTTGGTTGACAGTCTGGTTACCCCCTGTTCAAGCAAGGACCCTCACTCTAGTTAGGATAAAAGAGAATCACCCTCAGCTAACCCCTGCTTACCCCCTTGGTAGCTTGGCAGAGCAGTAGGCTTAACCTCAGAGTGCTAGGTGTAAAGTATTTGTACCAACACACACAGTAACTTAATGAAAACACTACAAAATGACACAACACCAGTTTAGAAAAATAGGAAATATTTATCTAGACAAAACAAGACCAAAACGACAAAAATCCAACATACACAAGTCAAGTTATGATTTTTAAAAGGTTTAAAATAAAAAGAGTCTTTAGGTAGTTGTAACAACACACTAGCGCTGCTAGCGTGCAAATGTACCTGGTTTGCGGCAAAAATAACCCCGCACGGGCGGTGTGCGTCGAAAATAACCCGGCACGGGTATATGCGTTGAAAACAGCTCGGCTCGGCGAGGCGCGTCGAAAAAGCCAGCCACGCGACTGTCCGAAGTCCCGCGGCGCTGATTGCGATCTCTCAGCCTTCGTCAGCGATGCTGCGCGTCGTTTCTCCTGCTCCGGGCGTCGATTCTCCGGTCGCGTTTCCAGCGGCGTCGTTTCTCAGCTGCGGAGCCGGCGTCGCGTCGTTTTCTCAGCGGCGATCGGATTCGCGTCGATCTTTTCTCCGCACGGTGCGCGGTGCGTGTATTTTTGTCCTTAGGCTGCCAGCCTCTCCTTTCAGGGTCCCAGGAACTGGAAGGGCACCACAGAGCAGAGTAGGGGTCTCTCCAGAGACTCCAGGTGCTGGCAGGAAGAAGTCTTTGCTATTCCTGAGACTTCAATAACAGGAGGCAAGCTCTACATCAAGCCCTTGGAGATTTCTTCTTCAAGATGGAAGGCACACAAAGTCCAGTCTTTGCCCTCTTACTCTGGCAGAAGCAGCACTGCAGGAAAGCTCCACAAAGCACAGTCACAGGCAGGGCAGCACTTGTTCCTCAGCGATCAGCTCTTCTCCAGGCAGAGGTTCCCCTTGATTCCAGAAGTGTTTCTAAAGTTTGTAAGTTTGGGTGCCCTTCTTATACCCATTTTAGTCTTTGAAGTCACCTTCCTTCAAAGGGGACTCACACCTGCTTGTGAAATCCTGCCTTGCCCAGGCAAGGCCTCAGACACACACCAGGGGGCTGGAGACAGCATTGTCAGAGGCAGGCACAGTCCTTTCAGATGAGAGTGACCACTCCACCCCTCCCTCCTAGCAGAGATGGCTAATCAGGAAATGCAGATCACACCCCAGCTCCCTTTGTGTCACTGTCTGGTGTGAGGTGAAAAACAACCCAACTGTCAAACTGACCCAGACAGGGAATCCACAAACAAGGCAGAGTCACAGAATGGTTTAAGCAAGAAAATGCTCACTTTCTAAAAGTGGCATTTTCAAACGCACAATCTCAAAATCAACTTTACTAAAAGATGTATTTTTAAATTGTGAGTTCAGGGATCCCAAACTCCACCTGTCCATCTACTCTCTAGGGGAATCTACACTTTAATCATATTTAAAGGTAGCCCCCATATTATCCTATGAGAGAGAGACAGACCTTGCAACAGTGAAAACGAAATTGGCAGTATTTCACTGTTAGGACATATAAACCACATTACTATATGTCCTACCTTATCCATACACTGCACCCTGCCCTTGGGGCTACCTAGGGCCTACCTTAGGGGTGTCTTACATGTAAGAAAAGGGAAGGTTTAGGCTTGGCAAGTGGGTACACTTGCCAAGTCGAATTTACAGTGTAAGAATACACACACAGACACTGCAGTGGCAGGTCTGAGACATGATTACAGAGCTACTTATGTGGGTGGCACAACCAGTGCTGCAGGCCCACTAGTAGCATTTGATTTACAGGCCCTGGCACCTCTAGTGCCCCTTACTAGGGACTTACTAGTAAATCAAATATGCCAATCATGGATAAACCACTTACATACAATTTAAACAGGAGAGCATTTGCACTTTAGCACTGGTTAGCAGTGGTAAAGTGCTCAGAGTTGAAAAGCCAACAGCAACATGTCAGAAAAATATAGGAGGCAGGAGGCAAAAAAGTCTGGGGATGACCCTGCAAAAGCAAAAGTCCAACACTTTGTAACTTCAGGAAAAAGTTCACTAGGGAAGTGGTATGGCAGTCCCAGTCTTCACCTCTTCGTCACCTTCGTCACCTTTTTCCCACCAGGGGGAGTGACCGCAGGCTTCAGCTGCACACACCATTAACCAACTAGTTCTGTTGTGCTGTATGTCACATCTCTTCTCTTGTCTTTTTTAGCATGGGAGAGAACACCCTTAAAAGATCAGGGGAAGGAGTGAACCCTAATACAGCAAGCAATGTTCTTGTTCAAGTTCAAAATTTACCCCTTGCTTGGCTGCTCTGTGCCATGTCTATCCAATATCTCACACACCACTGTAAGAAGCCAAGAACTGTGCTGGAGGGGGTCACTAGCCCCTTCAGGACAGGCGGCCATTGGTTATAGTTCTGCAGGGCATTGCATTAGTGGTTCTATTTGTTTGTGACTCATTTATTTTGTTCTCTATTTAGAGGGGTAGGGCTTACCGAGAAGGTCACGTAGGTCAGGGGATGGAGTGAGCCCGCTATATTCTGCAGCTCATGATTTTCCCATTGCGTGCTGCACCTTGGTATGACTTTCCAAAATCTATCTCTGCTACGTGAAGTTTAGGTGAATTCCTGCAGCACTTTGCATTTGTGTTATATGTGAGATTTCACCTACTGCTTACGTTCATTGTTTCAGCATGTCCATTTTAGAACTCATAGGAGTTGTGGGGGCAGGTGGACTGTAGCAATGACATATGCATTTATGAGCTACCATGCACACCAGGTCTCAGTAGTACAATAATTCTTGTCAGTAGCTGTTAGAAATGGAGTCTTTGGTTGGCAGTCAGGTTACACCCTGTCCAAGCAAGGACCCTCACTCTAGTCAGGGTAAGAGAGAATCACCCTCAGCTAACCCCTGCTTACCCCCTTGGAAGCTTGGCACAAGCAGTAGGCTTAACTTCAGAGTTCTAGGTGTAAAGTATTTGTACCAACACACACAGAGACTTAATGAAAACACTACAAAATGACACCACACAAGTTTAGAAAAATAGAAAATATTTATCTAAACAAAAGTAGACCAAAACAACAAAAATCCACACTACACAGGTTAAGTTATCAATTAAAAAGCAAAAAGAGTCTTTGTGTAGTTTTAAACACACACTAACACGGTTAGCGTGAAAATGTACCTTGGGTGCGTCAAAAATAACCCCGCACGGGCGAGTGTGCTTTAAAAAGGGTTTGTGATGCATCGATTTCACTCACGAGCAAGACCTTGCGTCGTTTTTCCTTTCGCCAGGTCGGGGTGCATCATTTCTTCTCTCCGCAGGAAAGCGATACATCAATCTGGTCAGCACTCTCGGGTCCGGGCAGGCCTTGCATTGTTTTTGCACGCCCAGTGGTGCTTGCCTCGGAAATCCAGCCACACGATGATCCGAAAACCACGCAGCGCAGGTTGCGATCTCACCAGCCTCTGTCAGCGATGCTGCATGTCGTTTCTCCAGCTCTGTGCGTCGATTCTTCAGTCGCATTACAGGCAAGTGGCGATTTTCAGCAGATCGGAGTTGCATCGATCTTTTCCCGCACTGCATTCTGTGCATGGATTTTTTCCTCTTAGGCTGCTAGCTTCTCCTTTTAGGGTCCTAGGAACTGGATGGGCACCACAGGGCAGAGTAGGAGTCTCTCTAGAGAATCCAGGTGCTGGTAGAGAGAAGTCTTTGCTGTCCCTGAGACTTCAAACAACAGGAGGCAAGCTCTAAATCAAGCCCTTGGAGATCTTCACAAGATGGAAGGCACACAAAGTCCTGTCTTTACCCTCTTACTCTGGCAGCAGCAGCAACTGCAGGATAGCTCCACAAAGCACAGTCACAGGCAGGGCAGCTCTTCTTCCTCAGCTCTTCTCCAGGCAGAGGTTCCTCTTGGTTTCCAGAAGTGTTCTAAAGTCTGTGGTTTTGGGTGCATTTTCTCCTTTGAAGTAGGCCTACTTCAAAGTAAAGTCCCTTTTGAGTGTGAAATCCTGCCTGGCCCAGGCCACGTCCCAGACACTCACCAGGGGGTTGGAGACTGCACTGTGTGAGGGCAGGCACAGCCCTTTCAGGTGTGAGTGACCACTCCTCCCTCCTAGCACAGATGGCTCATCAGGAAATGCAGACTACACCCCAGCTCCCTTTATGTCACTGTCTAATGTGAGGTGCAACCAGCCCAACTGTCAAACTGACCCAGACAGGGAATCCACAAACAGGCAGAGTCTCAGAAATTGTATAAGCAAGAAAATGCTCACTTTCTAAAAGAGGCATTTTCCAACACACAGTCTTAAAATCAACTTTACTAAAAGATGTATATTTAAATTGTGAGCTCAGACACCCCAAACTCCACATGTCCATCTGCTCCCAAAGGGAACTACACTTTAATTAGATTTAAAGGTAGCCCCCATGTTAACCTATGAGAGGGACAGGCCTTGCAACAGTAAAAACAAATGTAGCAATATTTCACTGTCAGGACATTTAAACTATATGTCCTACCTTAACCATACACTACACCCTGCCCTTGGGGCTACCTAGGGCCTACCTTAGGGGTGTCTGACATGTAAGAAAAAGGAAGGTTTAGGCCTGGCAAGTGGGTACACTTGCCAATTCGAATTTACAGTTATAACTGCACACACAGACACTGCAATGGCAGGTCTGAGACATGATTACAGAGCTACTTATGTGGGTGGCACAACCAGTGCTGCAGGCCCACTAGTAGCATTTGATTTACGTGACCTGGTCACCTCTAGTGCACTGTACTAGGGACTTACTAATAAATCAAATATGCCAATCATGGATAAGCCAATTACATACACATTTTGTAAAGGAGCACTTGCACTTTAGCACTGGTTAGCAGTGATAAAGTGCCCCGAGTAACAAAAACAGCAAAATCAGAGTCCAGCACACATCAACAACCTGGAAAACAGAGGCAAAAAGTTAAGGGAGACCATGCCAAGGATGAAAAGTCCAATAGTAGCCCTGAAATGTCATTTTCCCACAGCATCATGTGGTCAAGCAATGGCACTCATCTTGGCTGTTGGTTCGTACCTGCCCTTGTGCAGAAATGTCTCCAAGCTGCCTACACTGCCTCTACATCTAGGACTTCTTTTTACCCCCTCTTTCAGTGTGGTGCTACAGAGCCACCATTTTCCCTCAAAAAAATATTATCCAGCACCGCCACTTGTCGATACATTTGGGTACTCACGTGCCTCTACGTAGTCCAGTCGCTACCTCTTGCATCCCCCACAACAATGTCTCTGTGCTACTTTCACTGGCTCTGGATGCAATGTATTCTTTGTACCACCCCTCACAGTGTGGCTGAATTTCAGTGGCTGGTGTCATTTCCATCACGGGCATCTCACACCGAAGGCAGCTTCTTTTGAAGTCCCAGTGCAGGTTTTTCATGTAGCCTTTCATTAAAAAACAGATGAGTTCTCCCATTGTGGCATGTTCCTTGAGGCTGTACCAGGAGTCTTAAGCAGGTGATGAAACCTGGTCCTGGAGATGATTCCTGCACGTCCTCTTTCATCTGCTGCTGACCATGCTCCTTATGACATATCTATTTAATTTAATTTGACAATAATTAATTTAACTAAAGGTCAAAGGGGTACAGTTACAATTAGCATGAACATAAATATACCGATTTAATTAAACATATTTTATATAACTAAACTTACTTATGGATTGCTGTGGTTCAATTTACTTAAAGAGATAGAGAATGTAAATGAGTTATTGTAGGGTTACTTCTTGAATTTATATTAATCCAAATTAAAATAAGATTTAGGGGCAGGATTCACAATATTGTCATTTTAGGTTTACCTTTGAAATTAGATAAAAGAAAAATAAACTAGGAAAGTTATTAAGGTTTTACTCAGGCTAGGTTAAGGTTAAAGAACTGTTTAAGGTGTAAAGACTGACAGTGAATTAATTTAATATGAAGAACTATATTTAAATCACTGCAATTTGATTCGGCTATAGAATGTATTTAAATATCATTGAATTAAGCACACTTTAAATGATAAAAATAAGAATATACTGCAGGGTTATTGTATGGTGTTTAGTAGTTATATCATAAATTAAAACTTACCCAGTGATGCAGTTGCTGTGAAGTTTCTAGCATTGCTTTAGTAGTACCACGCAGTAGTGAATCTCAAGATAGTAACATGTATCCCCAGTTTCCAGCAAATCTCAGTGAACACACACTGCAAATTTACATCAACATTTCACTGAAAACAATATTTGCCATTTCCATAATGCCCACTTCACTTCATCATACAGCCTCTTTTCTTTTCATCTCTTACCAACTCTTCCACTCTACTCTCGCAATCCAATCCAAACTTTTTTCTTCTAACTTCTTTTATCCGTTTTATCATGTCGCACATCTTGTTTCTTTAGCTCCCCTCTCCCTTACCATCTAGTCTTCTCTCTCTTTCTATTTCCCCTCTAGATACCTTAATTCCTCTATTTTCACATCTGTCTGAATATTACATTTTGTAAAAAATTTCTCTTTTCCCCTTTCTCCTTGCTTCACTTCGTCCATTCATTCCACCCTATCTCAATTTTTCTTCTTTGATCTTTCCCTCTCTTTGCTTCCTTCCTTTCCCTATCTATGTCTCTTTCTCACAATCTCTCCTCCCTTTCAATGTTCTACCTCCATCTTAATCTTTCTAAAAGCTTGCCCTCTTCACCCACTACCTGTCTGTAGCACAGACTTCTTTTCTACCTAGTCACCCTAGGCCTTTTGTAAATTTTGGACCCTATTTGTACTAGTATTATGCCTCTGTACAGTGTTCTTTGCCACAGTGCACTCTTCTAGCCCTAAAATGGTACTGTCAAAACTGATTTAAACCAATTAGTATATTTAGCACTAATTTACCCATTGCCCTTTCTTCTGCAAGATCAATGAAATAACAGTCTATATCAAACTCTAAGATCATAATAATGCTAACTATCTCCTGTGCGACTACCTGTTTGGCTTCAGATCATACTACAGCAAAGAGATGGCTACCTTACACATCATTGACAATGCCCTCCTGAGGGCAGATCTAGGTGACACCTGTGGCTTGATACAGCTGGACCTCACAACTGCCTTTGACCTAATCGATCATCCCTCCCTCATACACATCATAGAGTTCCGAATAGCATTAACTGGCAATGTCATTCACTGGTTCTCCTTCTACCCTGCCAACCAACACATGGGCATTTCTAGGTCCACAAAGACCCTTTTCACCTGTGGATTCCCCCAAGGGTTCCACACTATCCGCTTTCATCTTCAAGTCTTACTTTGAGAGACTTGGTGGTCTTCCCACAGATAACAGCATCAAGATTCACCAATATGCCGATGATACACAACCCTATCTGAAAAATTTGAAAGACTTCTCACTTTCAAACATCCAGCACCTCAAACTCTGTCTGCACATAGTTATAACCTAGATATCCAGCATCTGTCTGAAGCTCAACCCAGTTAAGACTGATTTCTTGTTCTTTGCCATCAGCAACAAAAACAGTGCAAACCTAGCTCAATGAAAATAACATTGATGGCTTTGAAACCCAACTTACCCTGATGGAACACAATGCCAAAAAAAGACAGTCTTGTATCAGCTCACTCTTCTAATAAAGTGAAACTATTTCTTCCAGAAAGTGAATTCAGAACTGTTGCTCAACCTCTCATGTTCTCACATCTAGTTGGCAGTGACACTCTACTCCATTGCATCCCAAGATCTACACTGGTGTGCCTTAAGTCATTCATCCAGGGTCTGAAGAAATCTGATCATATCACCCAAATCCTGATGTAACTCCATTAGCTTCCCTTTCTGGCCTATACCATATTTAAAATTAGCTGCATCATTTGCAAACCCATCATGACCAGCATCCCCACCAACCTTGCCTTGCAGATATGCTCACCATCTCCAATGGTTATTAGTACACGCAAGATACAATCAGACTGCCGAGTAAGACGTGAGTAGTAGAAATCTTTTTAAAAAGCAAGGCAGTAGGTCTTTTCCATCAATGCACCCAAGATCTGCAACAACATCCCTGCTCCACTGCTGCTACAATGTAGGAAACAGTTGAAGACGCACATCGCACTGCATCAACAGCCCACAAACCACCTACCTCTTTTATCACTCATTGAATTTATGCTGGACTTTGACAATCTACTATGATCTGCTACCTTTTGGCTATGCTTGCGCTATACAAATACCACATACATACATATGTGCACAGAGATCTCTATTCCTTGATTGTTAAATAGACTGTATGATTCACTGTGTATTCAATTTGAAGTTGGATTGGCTGTTCATACAGAGCAAACAAGAAAGGGAAAAAATGGACAGTCCTGCCTTGAGCTCTCTTAATGAGGAATACCCTTGGCAAGCCTTCGCTATAACTGTGGTTCTCCTGTCCTTAGTGGGGCTGTTTGTAAGGTCACCAGCTTCTGGAGTCTGTTATTCTCTAATCCGTTCAGAGCATTCCTTTACTGATGCAAATAAATTAGAGAATACATTGTCTGTCCTCTTATTGTGGCCTTTACTGTACCCCACACTATAAAATTCTGGACTGCGTTGATATTTGTTTCTCTGAATCCAAGCATCTCTTCCACTGCTGTACTTCATCTAATAAAAGCACTGTATTGAATCTCCAACTTAAGTGCACAGACAAAATGTAGGTTTTGTGTGCGTTCTAAATGAATAATGCAAAGAGCTGTAAATTCAAAACTTTGCAAAAGAGAAGAAATTTCCTTTACTAATCAATGTAACTATATGCTCTATGACAATTTGAAAATTATGAAAACTGATTAAAAATAGCAAACTTTTTTTCCTATGTATCAAGTAGATTAGTGGGGCGTAGAGACATGACAGAGCACCAAAACCACATTTAGAGATCCCTGCCTACTTAGTGTAGATCTCTATGATGAAAGAACTTCCTGTGCATTATCGAATGCACTTTCATCACAGCCGAATACCGAAAGGATCATCATGTGTTTTTCCATCTCTTTCAGTAAAAAAACACTTTTGGAAAAGGACCCTAAATGCAGGGCGTGTTCTCTCCGTGAGTTGGAGACACTTTTAGGTCGAGAGTAAGCATTGGGCCTCATGTATACTTTTAAGTATATTTCTTCTGTGGGCTTCCAGCTATTTCATTTGTTAGTTTCAGTGTCATTTAAAAAGTCCTTTCTTGGTAGTGGTCAGTCATGCCTCTTTGAGCCCTCCTTCTTCCTTGCCGAGCAGGGATCAACTACTGTATAATTATGCTTTGTCCTGTTTATCTGGTCTGTACAGGACTTTTTTTTTACTTTGTTTCCTGCTCCTGCCCAAGGAAGCTTCCCTTTTCATTTGCAGAGCATTCTTGCTCTGAGCTTAGCTGAGCTTAGCTGTAAACTAAGGCTGTTATCTTGGCCACATTTGGTCTTTTGTGGGCTCTGAGCACCCTCTCTCAGCTGCCTGACTCCAGCCCTTCCTTGGCTTAGATTTCCTTTACCAAGTGTGCCTGCCTGTGGTCTCCAGGGCAGAGGATCGCTTGTAATTGCTTATAACCTATGCATCCAGCAATACTAGGGCTCTGCAATCCTTAGAGACAGTGCCCACTTCTGTTCCAAACTGGGATCCTACTCATAGCTCTATCAGTGCACCTCAGTTCACACACTCCAAGCCCCTCAGCCGTGCCAGAACCCCACACTCACTGTCTGCCATAGCACCTCAGTTCATACAGTCAGTACACACTGCTGTTACAGTAGTGGGACCTTGGCACAGCTCCATCAGTGCACCTCTGTTCACACACTCCAAGCCCTCAGCCATGCCCATGCCACTACTCCAGAAATGCTGTCTGCCAGAGCACCGCAGTTCTTATATTCAGTACACACTACTGTTCCAGTACAGGGGTCTCGGGAGCAGCTGCATCAGTGCACCTCGGTTCACACACTCCAAGCCCCTCAGCCATGCCAGAACCCCACACACACTGTCTGGCAGAGCACCTCAGTTCATACAGTCAATACACACTGCTGTTCCAGTAATGGGACCTCAGCACAGCTCCATCAGTGCACCTCCGTTCACACACTCCAAGCCCTCAGCCATGCCCCTGCCAGGACCCCAGACATGCTATCTGCCAGAGCACCTCAGTTCTTATAGTCAGTACACCCTTCTGTTCCAGTACTGGAATCTTGGGCGCAGCGCCATCATGTGCACATTAGTTCACACACTCCAAGCTCATCAGCCATGCCAGAACCCCACACACGCTGTCTGCCAGGGCACCTCAGTTCTTACAGTCAGTACATACTGCTGTTCCAGTAGTGGGACCTTGGGCGCAGCTCCATCAGTGCTCCTCCATTCACACCCTCCAAGCCTCTCAGCCATGCCCTGGCCAGAAGCCCACACATGATGTCTGGTAGAGCACCTCAGTTCTTACAGCCAGTAAACTCTGCTGTTCCAGTACTGAGACCTTGGGCACAGCTCCATCAGTGCCTCTCAGTTCTACCCCGGCAAGGTCACTTCCTTTCCTATACTGAGACCCCGCTCACATATAGCTCCATTACTGCAGCTCAATTCTAATATTCAGTCCCACTGCCAAACCAATTCTGGACCCGAAAGAGAAAAACACGGCTCAGCCAGTGGACCTCAAGTTTAACATTCAGTTCCACTGTTGATGGAAACCACCACAGCTCCACCAGAAATCAAAACATTCTAACATTCTGTGCAAATTTATTCTCAGTACTAAGGCTCACACAAACGCCCCTCGCTTCTCTGGTTTAGAGGCAAAGCCACTCCCTTGCTGGGCCCCACTTACAACTTCACCAGGGCACCTCCAGGCTAACACTCAGCAACAGTGACATGCCAATAATAGGTTCCACACATAACTCTATTAACATACTTCATTTGTGACCTTGTGTGCCCGTTATTATTCCAGTATTGCAGCCCCCATACAACTCTGTCAGTGCACCTCAACCCTAACTTGCAGCGCCCCATTATTCCAATACCAGGAATTACACCGCGCTCTGTTTATCATTCCTCACCCGCTGCCTTTCTGTTATTCCAGAACTGGGGCTGGATACAGCTCTGTCTATACCCCCAATCCTGATCTGATGTGCTCAAATATTGCTGTATTGGGGTTCACATAAAACTCTGCTAATACACCTCCTGCTGTTTTACAATGTCCCCTGCTGTTCCACACTCTGGGGGTCATTACAACCCTGGCGGACGGTGTTAAAGAGGCGGTAAGACCGCCAACAGGCTGGCGGTCTTTTTTTGGGAATTATGACCATGGCGGTTTCCGCCATGGTCATCCGCCGCTTCTCCGTTCTGCCCGCCAGGGCGGAGACGACCGCTGGGCTGGAGACCTGGGTCTCCAGCCCGGCGGGCGTGACAACACCGCCGCCGGTATTGTGACCCGACTTACCGCCGTGGATTTCCAGCGGTAGGAACCGCCATGAAATCCATGGCAGTAAGCACTATCAGTGTCAGGGAATTCCTTCACTGGCACTAATAGGGGTCTCACATCCACCCCCCACCCCCACCCCGACTCCCTCCCCTGCACCCCCCACCACCACTGCCACCCCCCAAAGGTGGCAGGGTCCCCCCCACCTGACCCCCGACATTACCTTACACATACACACCCGACACGCACCCAGGTACCACCAACACACATACACGCACCCACACCGACACACATGCCAACATCCACACACACAGTCAGACACGCACACCCACATTCAAACATACACGTGCACATCCATACAGACATACCTACAGACATACACGCACTCATTCCCAAAACACCCAACACCACGCAAGCATACACGCACTCACACACACCCTCTACATACACCCACGCACACCCCCATGTACGCACACAACACACAACACCCCCCCACCCCCTCCCCTCACGGACGATTGACTTACCTGTTCTGTCGATCCTCCGGGAGGGGACGGGAGCCAAGGGGGCTGCTCCGCCGACACCACACCACCAACAGAACACCGCCGTGCAGTATCACAGGACGTGATTCGCTGGGCGGTGTTCTGTTGGCGTGGCGGTGGAGTAACTTCCACTTCCCCGCCACCCGTCACTATGGCTGTTGGCGGCTCTCCGTTGGAAAAACGACGTAGAGCTGCCAACAGTCATAATACGCTGAGCGGAAAACCGCCACCATTGGCGGTCTTAAGCACGGTGGTCCCTCGGCGGTCTTGTAAAAAGACCGCCGAGGTTGTAATGACCCCCTCTGACTTCTGTTTGAGGATGTGATGGAGCCAGTTAAATCCATTCTTAGCTGCCATCTTTATTTGGGAGGGACTGTTTCACCTTTTTCACTCCGTTCTTTCCTTTACGCCATTTACTCTCAATATTTTCTTTTTCCCCCACTTTTCTCTTATCCTGCTCTTAAAATCCACATATTAACTGTTTTGCTCTTTCTTTCAACTGTTTATTTCTACTCCTCTCCCTTTTTTTATTTCCCTCTTCCTCTTCCTACCTCCTCTTTCAAACTCGCAAAAACTTGGGTATTTCTTTCCTTGTTTCTGTCCTCTCTTTTTTCTTCATCAGGTGTTCATTCTTTCACTATTTTTTCTCTTCCCTTCATTCTTTCTATGTCTTTTATATTTGCTCTTTCTTTTGACTCAGTATAAGTCGTTTCACTTTTTTAGATTTTTTTTTCATTTCTTTCTCTGGAATTTTTCTTATCTTTATCTGTCAATTCACGTTTTACTATAATCCCTCGTTTTCCTATCTGTAGGTGGAAGCAATACGTTACTTGTCGGGACCTGAAGTGTCAAAATGTTTTTTCTATTCTGTGTCTGTGGGAAATGCATCAGCACATGCATGCCCTGGTTCCTTCACTGCTTGTTTCTTTCACCATCTCTCCTTTTTCTCTAATGTTCATTTTCTCTTTCTTTTCACACTTCTTTAATTCTTTTCCTCTTTACCTTTCATTCACTAGCTTCCTTCCCTTTTTTCTTTTGTCTCACACATTTGCTCTATTTCTTCTCTTAGCTGTTTTTTTCATTTTCTCATTCTTTATTTCCCTTCTTTCTTTTATTTCTTTACGACCACTTCTCTTTCTCCCTTTTGTCTGTTGTATTCCTTTTGCTTCTCTTTTTCTGCCACACTCGCTTTTTCTCCTGAGCTCTAGTTATCGATGGAGAAACAGGTGCAGTGGCACCGGAGCCCAAAGACCTACGGACTTCACTCAACTCTAATTACTGCTCTATTTTCTTATCGAAATTCCAGTCAACCATTTTCCTCTCTTACTCCAGGGCCCATGACATGTTACAACGCCACTTGTCCTCTCCATCTTTACTCCCGACTCCCTCTTTCCTTTCATCCCTCCAATCTGTCCCAAATGATATTTTTGTTAATATGTTTTGAGCATTACACTCTAATGTCAAAAGTTTATTTCTGATAATGGTTTAAATGAGATTAAATATGTTTTAAGATAGAGGAAGGAGGTAAATGAAAGTGCTTTAGTTAAATGCTGGGCCCGTGGAATTATATGTCAGGAAAAGACAAAATTATGAGGCAGGATAGACCGATTTATGTGGCAAGAAAAGTCCAGTTATGAATTTACAATCCCAATAGCTCTAACTCAAAAAAATGTGAGACCTATTGCATTGCAAATGCTTGTTTGTATTCCTGACTCAGTCCACAACAGCTCATGTGACAAACCAAGGCAGAGAAATCAGTGCAGTGGCCATACAGTGCGTACAGTTGGCTACTACCACTGTGTTCCATTATGAATCTGATGGCTGATGAGCAGCTGGGTTAAGTTTTTCTGACAACAGAGAAAGCTGGGGCTCTGCCATCATAAATATGGTTGTTCCCAAATCTAAATGAAGTGTGAGGAGTGTCAATTCCGCCAGCAGGAGCGCTGCCAATTTATGCAAAGAACATATTCAAGGCAGAGATGCACAATGCATCCTTCTCTTATTCTTTTTGGTGGGTTTATGCTTTATCTCCTGTGTGGTCCATCCTCAACCATGAGTCCATGCTTTGTCTGCTGTGTGGATAAATGAATGATTAGACAGCACTTGATAAAACACCTGATACCCTGGTGGGATATACCAGTAATGTGAAAAAACAGTGAAGATGATCAGTGTTATACCTAGGAAAAGCCATGTTTTGGTGAAGATCCTCTAATTTGATCCCAGAGGAGGGCAAGAGGTAGACTGTTTCAGTATTTTTTCACTAAAAAAGAAAAGGATCGGCCTACCAATTGTTCTTTTTTGGTTAGGGGTATGTAGGCAAAACACAGAGGACGATAACAGTGCTCTGGAAAGGTTGTGAACAGCATAATATTTGGTCAGTAGCAAATCCTATGTTTTCAGCAGAATTAACTAGATTTGGCTCTTTGGTGAGTTTAATAGTCCGCCACTAGGAGTCCAAGTTGGCAGAACGGCCCTTAAATATTGTTACTTCAGTTTTCACTTTACTCAGCACCATAGCAATTTCCTTCATCAAAGGAGCCACAGCAGATGAGCATCATTGGCATTTATCTTGAGGAAGGCTAAGATTGTTGTTAAATGACATGGTGATCTACCAATCAGTGACAAAACCCAAAGAAGTTGAACAAATAGAATGGTGTGAGCGCAGAGAAGAGCCCTGGAGGACATCAGTTTAAGCAAGGAGCAGTAAGTAAGCCTGACTTTGCTCTTTAGGAAGACAGTCATTCTAAGGTCCTGCCTCTGATACTAAGAATCAGGTAAAGGGACAAGGTTATTGAGGATGACATTGGATGCAGTGTTGGAAGCAGCACGGAGGTCTAAACCCTCAGCAACAATATTTCACAGATTCACAACAGCTAGTACTAAAGTACCACAGAGGGCTACGGAGAGAGCAATAGCCAACAAAAGAGCCAGCCAGAAGGTTATTGGATTTTACCAGAACACTTTCTAATTCCTATTTTAGTTGGGAAGGGAAGCCATGAAATAGGTTGCTGAGAGGTTTGTTATTGAGGTGGGTTTTTCAGTACCTAGCCCTAGCTACCTTCCACATTAAAAGAACTTGTCAAGTGTAAAGAGCGATGTAAGAGATTGGTAAACAGCGGACCAACAACATATAGGGGGTCATTCCGACCCCGGCGGTCAAAAACCGCCGGGGCCGGGGTCGGCGGGAGCACCGCCAACAGGCTGGCGGTGCTCCGCAGGGCATTCTGACCGCGGCGGTTTGGCCGCGGTCAGAACAGGAAAACCGGCGGTCTCCCGCCGGTTTTCCGCTGCCCTCAGGAATCCTCCATGGCGGCGCAGCTTGCTGCGCCGCCATGGGGATTCCGACACCCCATACCGCCATCCTGTTCCTGGCGGTTCGCCCGCCAGGAACAGGATGGCGGTATGGGGTGTTGTGGGGCCCCTGGGGGCCCCTGCAGTGCCCATGCCAATGGCATGGGCACTGCAGGGTCCCCGGTAAGAGGGCCCCACAAAGAATTTCAGTATCTGCTTCGCAGACACTGAAATTCGCGACGGGTGCAACTGCACCCGTCGCACCTTCCCACTCCGCCGGCTCCATTCGGAGCCGGCTTCCTCGTCGGAAGGGGTTTCCCGCTGGGCTGGCGGGCGGCCTTCTGGCGGTCGCCCGCCAGCCCAGCGGGAAACACAGAATCACCGCGGCGGTCTGCAGACCGCGGAGCGGTGTTCTGTCTGGGGAACTCTGGCGGGCGGCCTCCGCCGCCCGCCAGAGTTAGAATGACCCCCATAAAGCCTTAATCATAATGTGTCCTACACAAGACTCCAGATGTGAGCCAGATATAGTAAAAGTGACAAGGAACTGTGCTGTGTTGTTAAATACAAGGCTGAAGCTCAGACTGTGCCATCCAGGATAAAGTTGATGAGTTCACCTTTTCAGGGTCGTATTACAACAAAAAATAATAAATCTGATGGCAGGTTTTAAAGATGTGGTGAGGTTTGTGTAAGACTGGTAGCAGGAAGATATTCAAATAGTTCTTTCACTAATTTAAACATTATACTGGGGAATTTACAGTGATTTGAAATTCTGGTGGAGAAGCAGGAGCATTTAGAAGCTTTCATCCTCCTTTTGTAGCTTTTGTAACAAGTTAGACTTCTGTTAGACCTGGCATTCTTGGTGTGGTTTCCCTTGACTTTTTGGCTTCTGACCTCCTGTTTTGCTAACTTAATTTCTGCTGGCTTTAGGATTCTGTGCACTTTTCCACTTGTGACTTTGGCTTTGCCCCAATTGGCATATTTAATTTACCTGTACATTCACAGTGAAGTCCACTATATATGCTCCGGGCCTGCAAATTAAATGCTACTAGTGGGCCTGCAGCACTGATTGTGCCACCCACTACAGTAGCACTTTTTTAAACATGCCTCAGGCCTGCCACTCCCGAGAGCCTGTGTGTGCAGTTTTAAATTTACATTTCCACCTGGCAAGTGCACCCAGTTGCCAGGCCTTCTGTTTTACTACATGTAAGTCATCCCTAAGGTAGGCTCTAACCAGCCCAAGGGCAGGGTGCAGTGTATTTAAAAGTTGGACTTGTACCTTTAAGTTTAACATGTGGTAATGAAAAACAAACAAATTCATCTTTCACTACTACAAAGCCATGTCTCATATAAGTTAATATTGTGATTACCTTGGTGTTGTTTTTAAGTGTAATTTCCAATCTACATCCTCCAAGCACCTAGGTGACTTGAAGGGCTTGCTTATTTGACTCTTGTTTTGAATTCTCAGGGCCATCAAAGACTTCCTTCAACCGTGCTTCAGCTGCTGGACTCCGCCAACTGTGAGTCCTGCACTGCCAAGGGGTGTTAATTCAGTTGTGGGCCTTGAACGTGGGTTTGGTAACTGTTTGTCTATAAAAATTGACGCATCCCCACCGTTGCACCAATTGGAACAGCAGCATCCCTCCTCGATGCTGATGCATCGCTGCTGCCACTTAAGACAAGGACTTTGCATCACTCACTGCGCAGCTCAGGATTAACAAATCTTTACCAGCCCTAGCGCATCACTGGTTGCACGATTTGATAACGATGCATCACTTTCATCTCAAAGGGTTCGACTGCGCATCCCAAGGATATTGCGTCGACAACTGTGCCACTCGCTGATGACACATACCCTAACTATGTGGATCATAACCAATGCATCACCTTTGCCTTCCTCACCGTGAATGCAACTATAAATCAAAGGTACTTTTTCAACAGACCCTGCATGGGTCCTGTAGCCAGCCTGCCCTCAATTGTGGTTGGCCTAAACTTTGGATTTACCCTGGTCTAGCATGACCTCGAGTAACATTTATTGATCTCTAAGCACTCTATTGCAGTTTATTCTTTAGAAATTCATATCTCAAGTTCTACTTGTTGGATTATTGTTGTTTTGTGCTTGTTTTTCTCATAAAATACTCTTTAGTTTTCTAAACTGGTGTAAAGTCTTTTGTGGGGTTTACACTGTTTTACTGTAATTAGGTGTTGCACAAATGCTTTACACATTGCCTCTGAAGTTGTTTGACTGCTCTGTCTCAAGCTACAAGAAGGTGAGCACAGGTTAAGATAGGTACTGTATCTGAATTACCCTGACTAGGATTGTGGCCTCTATTTCGACTTACGACACACCAATCTCTGCCAACTAGAAACACAATTTCTAACAATTTTCTTCTACAGAAGTTTATTATCACCATCCCAGTTAGGTTCTAACAATGTATAGTGGTGCTTTAAAGACTATTGAACTGAAGCACTGGTATGGTGGGGTGCAGAGTTTACCCAGAAACATTCATAAAATTAAATTCATATGTGGTACAATTTCACATTTGCATTTTAGTCATTGCTAAATGAAGAAGGGTTACCAGATAGGTCATGAACCTTAGTAAAACTGGTGCACAATATATTAGACTAAGCTCTGGTAGACTGGAGAGTAAGGAAAATAATGGAATAATGTACAGAAGCTGGGGTAGAAATAAAAAAGGAGCTCATATATGATTAGACCATGAATTAGCTGATAAAATCATAATGTTATCTGAAGCAAACACATGGTCCAGAATATAACCAGTTATGTGAGTATGGAGAAATCCAACTTGTTTAAGACATTTTGAAGAGAGAGTGACCTCGGTTTTGTAGGGCGAATCATCCATATTTTGAGGTCCCGGACCCTATAAAAAATGTGCAAATTCGAAAAGATATGGAGCAATGTATTCCTCTAGGAGGTGCCTGAAATTAATTGCAGACCAGTAAGGTGATACATGAGCTAAGGAGCAGGGAATGGACGCAATAACCAATTTTGAAACAGGATTCTAGAAACACTGTCATGTGACCAGACTCAGGTTTATTAATGATGTTAGAAATGGGGTTTTTGGTTGGCAGTCAGGTTGCCCCCTGTCCATGCAGGGACCCGCACTCTAGACAGGGTAAAGGAGAATCACACTTGGTTAACTCCCACTCACTGCCTTGGTAGTTTGACATGAGCAGGAGGCTTAACTCAGAAGCAATATGTAAAGTATTTGAACCAACACACACAGTAATACAGTGAACCACTACAAAATGACACAACACAGGTTTAGAAAAATAGTAAATAGTTTATCTAAATAAACAAGATGAAATACAATAAAAATCCACAATAAACCATTGAAAATATGATTTTAGCACTTGAAAACACAAAAACAGTGTCTAGAAGCATAAATGCTGCAATTTGATAAGTGGTGTTGTGATGGAGTCGTTTCCTACAATGCGACGCCACTGACGCAGTTTATGGAGTCGTAAGACCCCCAGGTACAGTATCTTTGCAAGCAAGTAGAAAAAAGCCTGGGCATGGAATTGGGGAGCAAGGTGCGCTGGATCCAATGCAGTGTCAGTTCCGGTGATACAGGGCAGAGGAGCTGAGATGTCATACAGCAGCGTCGGGTCCTTACTGCAGATCAGTCGAGGTGAGGCGGCGGCGGTTGGGAGGTGTTGGTCTCTTAGTTCCGGCCGATAGGAAGTCCGGCGAAGTCACAATGCTGCGGGGTGACCTCACAGGGTAGCAATGACATCACAGGACCGCAGCTGCTGTGATGGCATCCGGTGTCATGAACGTCGAACTTACGGCACTCCGATCTCTGCAAATTCGTGTATGGTCAGCACCTGTGGTGATGCAAAGCCGACGGAATCTTTGGAATCATCCTGCTTTTGCGAGGTCCACGGTTTCGGGGCAGGCGGCGTCAGAGTTTCCGTGCAGTGGCATCCTTAGTGAAGTTGCAATGCATTGTCTGGCATCGTTAGACAGGTTTTCTTCAGAAATTCACTTCCAGGGGCACAGGAACTGGAATGGCACCCTCTGGCAAGCTAGAGTCCACAGCATGCCGACTCAGAACTGGGTGGTGAAGCCTTTGCTGTCCCTGACGCTTCAAAACAGGAGGCAAGCTCTACACCAAGCCCTTGGAGATACCTCTCAAACAGGAATGCACAACAAAGTCCAGTCTCTGTGCCCTTGCACAGGCAGAAGCAGCAACTGCAGGATAGCCCAATAAAGCACAGTCACAGGCCAGAGCAGCACTTCTCTTTGGCTCTTCAGCTCTTCTCCAGGCAGAGTTTCCTCTTGAATACTTAAATTAATCTAAAGTCTGGGGGTTGGTGTCCAATACATATACCACTTTCTGCCTTTGAAGTTGACTGTCTTCAAAGAACAGACTCAGTTGTTCACAAGATCCTGCCTTCCCCAGACCAGGCCCCAGACACACACCAGGGGGATGGAGAATGCATTGTGTGTGGGCAGGCACAGCCCTTTCAGGTGTGAGTGACCACTCCTCCCTCAACTCTAGCACAAGATGGCTCATCAGGATATGCAGGGTACACCCCAGCACCCTTTGGGTCACTGTCTAGAGGAGATGGACAAACAGCCTGTTGTAGTTTAGCAGCGATTAGATTAAGCATTAGCAGAAGAAATCTTGTATTTAGCAACTATTGTGAACATTTCGCGGAATCCATTTTGTATTCATGGCAGCCATTTTCTCTGCCACATGCTGCCATGTGCTCATCATGTGCTCTGTCCTACCTTTCTGTTAACTACTCTTGAAAATCTGCTTAGTGACAAGTTATATTTAGCATCCCCCACTTTCGCACATGCCCAGTAAGATCTGAAGCTGTTAGTAATCAGTAACAGACAGTAATGTGACAACTAGTCGTTGAAACTGTTAGCCCCTCCTAACTGTCGACTGTTCATTTCCACATGACCTTACATGTATGCAAGTCTTGCTTCTATAATTGTACCATCTCCTTTTAGCCCCTGCGTGGGTATAAAAGGACAATGCTCTCTCAGTTCAGTGTGCTTCTTCAAACATTACCGAAGGGTGCTGTTTGAACTGTAGTACCTCCTCATGAGGTTTAATAAACGTTGTCTTTTATTTTCATTTTCAGTGCCAACTTCTTCCTATATGGTCTGAAGACTTTGTGCATAGTAGGCCTTGCTGAGGCTTACTTCAACAAATTGGTGCCCGAACAGGGACTCATCGGCGACTCGGACGCCCAACGGATTGGTTGCGACGAAGGATTGGGATCTCGCTGCGGACGATCAATGCCTGAGGAGACCTGAGTCTTGGCAACCACAAAGTTTTTCCCTTCTTTCTGATTTGACCATCCAGGTGGCGCCGGTCCTCGACTGAGATCCTTTTTGTTCATTCGTCATGCAGTGACCATTTGGTCGATTTTAGAACTTGGCAGTTGGAACCTGGACACCCTGTGATTGGTAAGAGCCGTTTTACGGAACTTGCTGTGGGTTTTGATGCCTTTGTTTGATAATGAAGTTTAGCACTACTTACTGTGACTCTCGTGTTTTGGGTGACTAGTCAATTTGTGTCCTTTGAATTGATTTATAAATTGCAATTTATATAGGCAGGTAATGAGGAGAATTTTCTCCAATTTAATTTTGATTTGAACAGCACCTTAAGTGCTACTTTGATTATAATATTGCATATTCTGCACTATATTTGGCATGCCTGTTTTTTGCGTACTTCGTAGGACGTGTTGCTTTTGTAATGGTACCAATTTGAGACTGGAAGAATCGCAACCGGCACCCCCAGAGGGGACGCCCAATAGAGATATGTATGTTAAACATGGTCTTTCTTCTTTAATGTACAGCACATTATGGAATAAATGCACTCGTGCGGATCCTGAGTTACGTTGGCCTATGCATGGGTCATTTGATTTGCAAAAGATTGAGTATGTGGAACAATGTATGTGTAAGCGAAAGTCTAGGCAAGATATGTTTGACTGTGTACGAATGTGGGATAAAGAAGTGCATGGACAAGTGAAGCATGAGTAAGCCTTGCTTGAGAAAGAGCAGCGGAAGAATGTATATGTGAAAGCATTGGAAATGAGAAAGAAAGAAATAAATGACTTAAAGGAGCTAGAAGAGAAAGAACGTAAATTACAGGTAAGTGGCCAATACACCGTTAGGCAACCTCTCTATCATATCCTTAATAAACCACACGATGATTTTTTGTTACTAGATCGCCCTCCACCTCCGTATGTCGTTCCTTCTGCCCCTCATGAGTTAGCTAAGGTCTCCAGTTCGGAGCAACAGAAGATGCGAGACATGTTGCCTGCTTACCGTGCATCTGAGCTTAGATCTATTGCTCGTAAAACAATTCATAGCGTTGTCTCTGCTTCTGTACTTTTAGACAACGTGAAAGGGTGGACGGAAAAGGAGCAACTATATTTTACTGAGGCATTTGGCACAGAAGTTATTGAACTATATCGGAAATATTCTGATGAGTTAGAGCCCGATGATGTAGCAGCTGATCATAAGCAAATGCGTGATGGTCTTTTTGTTTTCTCTCATGCAATCAGGCGTTTGGTGAAATTATGTGTTGTGGCAGTCTGTTTGCAAGAGGAGAAAAGGGCTGTGGATGTAGTTGCACGGACATCTCAGACCGGCGGGGTGCAAGCTTCCATCTTCGGAACAGATAAGACTATGATAGTTCATGCGAAACCAATGCGGGAGGCTGCGCCTTTGTATGTTCCTCCTAAAGGATTGGGTACAAGTGATGATAAAACTTCTGTTGATGCTAAGGGTTATTTTATTTATAATTGGGTGTATACTCCTCGGAATAGGGCAGATGTAATGGCACTTAAAACAGCATTACCTGACCCGCGGAAAAATCCAGCCGCCTTTTATGAGGAAGTTGAGGGGGCAATTAGTTCTTGTACTATGACTTTGGCTGACATTGATTTATTTTTCTGATTGATATTACCGCCAGATATGTGGAGAACTGTTCGTAAAATTGATGATCGTGTAGTTTTTGGGGCGTCATGGAAAGAATTAGAACAGATGGACGGGGATAGGGAACCTGCGAAAAAGCCATATCAGTTGATTCTAGATCTTCCCGCAGCCATATTAGTTAAGTTAAAAATGATTATTCCTCCTAAAAAGATAGATTGGACTGTTTTAGCGTCTTGTAAGCAAAAGGCAGATGAATCGGTCTCTGATTTCTTTACACGCTTTGAAGAAGCATTTCATGATTTTAGCGGCCAGTTATTGTCAGATGATACGGGCAGACATTTGTTTGTCGATAAATATGTCTCAAATCTGTTACCAGGAATAGCTAGTCGTCTAAAAGCTAGTGAAAGTTCATGGACTACCTTTACTCCGGTTTCTCTTTTGACTATGGCTCAGTATTATGAACGTCAGGAATTAGAAGCAAAAGGTAGCGAGGATAAAAAGATTAAAGAATTAAAGACAAAGGTTATGTTGGCTCAAGCTTATGGTCCGCCTTTTTGAGGTAGTGATAGATGTGGACGTGGATCTTCTGGTTCTTCTTACACTCGTTCAAATTTGTCTGTTGATCAGTGTGCGTATTGTAAGAATTTTGGGCATTGGGCTGCCGATTGTCCAGCACTACGTGTTCAGCAGTGTTCACGTGGTCGGGGACAAATGAAAAATCGCTCAGGATATTCAGGGCCTAGAAGAAGCACGAATGGTCATGCTAGGGTTGATGCTAATATACGAGGGCAGGATGGGTTTAACACTTTTGATAGACGGAACCAATACCAGATGTCTAACCATGTGCAGCCTGATTTCCAAGATTCTGCTTATGCATAGGATTGCCTAGGATGGGGTAAGGAATCAGTTGACGTTCCAGTAGATCAGAGGGGTCCCTATGTTACAGCACATGTTTTGGGTTCTACTGATCAGTTTCTGGTTGATACAGGAGCTACTCGTAGCACCTTGTCTAAACAATTGATTCCAAGGGCTCCCCTGTCTGGCTTAACCATTACATCAATAGGTTTCGATGGAACACCATCCCCTAGCCCATTGTCACAACCACTTGCATTCCATGTTGATAAATTTACTGCTCTATGTTCGTTTTTGCTTTCTCCAAATACACCAGACAATATTGTGGGTCTTGATATGCTCAAGTATTTCAGGGCTACAATAAAATGCTCTCCTGAAGGGGTGCGTGTTATTTTATATGATAATCATCCTGTGATGGAAAGAGTTTGTATTGTTAAAGAGGATATTGCATTAGCTTCACTCCCTAGTACTTTGTGGGCTACTTCAGATACTGATGTGGGACATATGATTATTCCACCGGTACATATTAGTGTCAAGGATGGAGGTGCATTGCCACGTTTGCCTCAATACAAAATTTCACAGGAGGGGGAAGAAGCACTCTCACGCAATTGTGCATGATCTTATTGCAGTTGGAGTTGTTGAGGAAGTTCTGTATAATGTTTGTAACAGTCCGATTCTTCCTATTCTGAAAAAGGATACTGATACTAGAATTTACCGATTCATTATTGATTTACGAGAAGTCAATAAGATTGTGATACCACAATATCCTGTGGTATCTGACATCACGACACTTCTTACTTTGGTTCCTCCGACAGCAACTACGTTCTCTGTGATAGACTTGAAGAATGCTTTCTTTTCGATCCCTATTCATCCTGACAGCCGATATTTGTTTGGTTTTTACTTTGAATAAACGATCATATAGATTTTGCAGAGTTCCTCAAGGCTATACTGAGAGTCCAAGTATTTATAGTCAAACGTTAAAACAACAACTTGATTCTTTTGTTTTGCCTGAAGGTGTGGATCTCATACAATATGTCGATGATATTTTGTTGGCAGTTGATACCCCTGAGCAATGTGAAAAGTGAACTTTGTCCTTACTTTCTTTTCTTGCTTCACACCATCATAAAGTGTCACAAAAGAAATTGCAATATTGTAGACCAAAGGTAACCTATTTAGGTCACCTTTTGTCTAAGGAGGGCTGTGCACTTACATCAGATCATATTCAAGCAATTTTAGACACACCAGTACCCTCTACTCAGAAAGATGTTTGTGCATTCCTTGGTCTTACTTCTTTTTGTAGGCAATGGATATTAGGGTTTTCACACATTGTCAAACCTTTGCTAGCACTTTTGACTAAAGATACTCCAATGCCGCTCCCATGGACAGATGAATGTGAGACTGCTTTCCGGCAGCTACGAAAAGCCCTTTGTTCAGCACCAGTGTTAGGTACTCCAGATTACATGAAGCCTTTTGCACTTTACGTACATGAGAAAGATGGATGTGCATTGTCAGTTTTAGTACAGACATATGGCGATAAGCAGCGTTCCTGTGCATATTTTTCAGCAGTACTTGACCCTGTCGCTCGAGCGTTGCCTGGGTGTTTTCGTTCAGTTGCCGCAAAAGCTGTGTCAATACGTCAGAGTAAAGGGATAGTTTTGTCACATAAGCTGTTGGTGTTAGTACCCCATGCGGTTGATGCTCTTTTAATTAAAAAAAAGACACAACGTTTAACTAGCACTCGCATGACAGGATATGAATTGACATTGCTGGCTCCTCACATTACACTGAAGAGATGTGCAACACTAAATCCAGCCACTTTGTTGCCATATCCGGTGACTCAGCCTCAGTCACAAGAAACACATGATTGTATATTCCTTACCGAAGAACAGACAAAGGGTCATATTGATTTACAAGATACGCCCCTTCCAGATGTAGACGGGGAATTGTGGGTTGATGGGTCTTGTTTGAAGTTGCCAGACGGTACGACCTCAGCTGCATGTGCAATCACCACAATACACACGGTAGTGGAGACAGCTCGTACACCACAGAAGTCAGCTCAAGCAGCTGAACTAATAGCTTTGACACGAGCATGTGAGCTTAGTACTGACTTATGTGTGAACATTTATACAGACAGCCGCTATGCTTTTGGAGTGGCTCATGATTTTGGTTTGCTTTGGAAGGAGAGAGGCGTTCTCACATCCCACGGGATGCAGATAATGCACAGAGAATTAGTGCATAACCTCTTGACTGCATTGACATATCCAAAGAAACTAGCTATTGTGAAATGTAGTGCACACAAGAAAGTGACCGATAAGATAGGGCAAGGTAATGCTCTTGCGGACCGCGTAGCGTGTGAGACTGCGATGCAGCAAATGTCTACTTCTATGTATGTAGTGAAGTCACAAGCTGAACGTTGGCATAATGCTAGACAAGACGTATTAGATATACAGAAATCTGCTTCTGTGAAAAAACGTGAGCAATGGTCTGAAGAAGGAGAATTGGATGATGAGGGCTGTTGGCGGAATAAGCAGATGGATAAATGGAAATTGCCTATTGCTTTTGTACAACCTATGGTTCAGATGGCACATGGGCTGGCACATGTTGGAGCTTCAACAATAACAAAGTTGCTTACGCAAGTTTGGGAGCATCCAGAAATTTCCAGTACAGCTAAGAGAGTAGTACAGTCTTGTTTGATCTGTTTACAATACAATCCTGGAAAAGGGACACATACTCCTGCGGGAGGGTTTGCTACACGAACTGCACCTTTTGAAGTTCTACAAATGGATTATATTCAGCTTGAACGCTGCAACAATTTAAAGTATGTCTTGGTGGTGGTATGTGCCTTCAGTAAATGGATAGAGGCGTACCCCACAAAGGATAATACTGCCATTACCACAGCGAAGGTGTTTTTGAAAGAATTTTTCCCTAGGTTTGGTGTTTGCAGACTTTTATGGAAGGTTAACAGACCTCATTTCGTTGGGGAAGTTATTAAGTATGTCCTGAAAGGATTAGGGATCAAACAGAAGTTCCATGCGGTTTTCCTCCCACAATCAGTAGGGTTGGTGGAAAGGTATAATGCTACTTTGAAGCTGAAGTTAGCGAAGATACAGGCTTCCACATCCTTAACTTGGCCGGATGCATTAACGTTGGCATTATTATCTATTAGGTCAGTGCCATACTCTTGAATCGGCCTCACTCCTTATGAAGTGGTTCTTGGGAGGCCAATGAACATTTTGGGAGTTCCTAAGCCAAATTCTGTATATGATGTGCCTTGTGTCCTGATGAATGATTATTTGGCACAGTTAACGGACAATTTGGTTTCTATTCATCAACAGGTTCGAGAAGCACTTCCTGACAGATCTACAGGTGAAGGCCATGAACTCCGACCTGGTGACCAGGTGATGATTAAGGGCCAGATGTAGCAAATTGAAAATTTGCGAGGTGCAAAGTGCGAGTCCATGCGACTCGCACTTTGCACCTCGCAAATTGGTATGCAGTACGGTGTCTCAGACAACGACTGCAACTCGCTATGGGGTCGCAATGACCCACCTCATGAATATTCATGAGGTGGGTCGCAAATTGCGGCCCCATAGCGAGTATAGGCATTTGCAAACATGGAGGCCTGCTGCTGTCAGCAGACCTCCATGTTTGTGACTGCTTTTAAATAAAGCATTTTTTTTTTTTTAAGTGTAGCCCGTTTTCCTTACAGGAAAACGAGCTGCACTTAAAAAAAAACGAAACCTTTAGTTTCGGTATTTTTTCAGGGCAGGGAGTGGTCCGTTGGACCACTCCCTGCCCTGAAAAAATATTTGTGGGTCCAGTCACAAACTGGAAGGGGTCCCATGGGGACCCCTTCCAATTTGCGAGTGGGTTACCATCCACTTCAAGTGGATGGTAACTGCGATGCCATTCGCGACTGCGTACACGGTCGCAAATGGTATTGCATACCACTCAGACTCGCAAATAGGAAGGGAACACCCCTTCCTATTTGCGAGTCGGAAATGCATATTGCGAGTCGGTACCGACTCGCAATATGCATTTCTGCATAGCAAAGAGGCATTTGCACCTCGCAAACGGCGATTTTCGCCGTTTGCGACGTGCAAATACTTTGCTACATCTGGCCCTAAGTCCTTTGCCAGATCAAGCAGCTTGGAACCAAGGTGGCAAGGCCCAGAATAGGTGCTCCTTGTGACAAGGACAGCAGTTCGAGTGACGAACCGAAAGAATTGGGTCCATAGTACTCACTGCAAGAGAATGCTACCTACCTTGGTGGAACCTGCTGTGATGACCGATCATCGAGAGATTTTGACTACGGAGAAAGGGCGTGCTATATCACCTGACGAATCTGCAGAGGTCTTCCCGGACCATACGACTTCTGGAGTGTCGCGATATAATTTGAGACTGAGGAAAGAATCTGATTTTTTTTTTTTTAACTGGTTGAGCTACCGCCCTGGGTTAGTGAAATGGAGAGCCAATGTGGCAAGGGGGGAGGATCAGCCATGCATTAGAGTAGTGACACCCGTCTTGGCCCGTGGTGAAGAAATGAGCGGCTGCCCAGGGATAAGAGCTCCAACGATTGTTTTTAATTAATTTCTGAAAGGGTCGATTATCACTGTTGCTAAAATGAATAACAAACTGATCATTAGTACTATGGGGTTTGTTGTTGTTTTGGTGGTTACAGCAATAATCACCTGGTTTGTTGAAAAGAAGGCTCCTGCTCGTGAGTTTTTTGTTGCCACTACTCCAGTACCGGAGGATCACTATTACTTTACGCTTCCCTATCAGGAGCAGAAGCACCGTCAATCGTACTTCAATAATACTTTCATTCAGATCTTGCATCATACTCATAATGCTACAAATACTACTAACTGTTGGGTATGTGGAATGATACCTGCGCATCAAAAGAAAGGAGGAACACCTTTCATTCCTCTTCCTTTTTCACAAAATGGTTCTTGTCAAGCTTGGTATACGCTTTTGTTTGCATCTGGAAAATGTACAGAGGGCAGACTTCTTTTTTGCCTTAATAAAGTATGCTACCAAGACAAAGATGGGTATCCCCAAGCGAAAGGAACTAATTGGGAATGGGAAGAGTATCAACCGGACAATGTTTCAATACCATATGTCTTCACAAATATAAGAGACTCTGACAAGAAAGAACAATTTGTGATTTCTGTTACAAAAACTAAAGCAGATTTATGTATACGTAGCATTGGGCGAATCCCAGTAGGGATAAGCGATTGTACCTTGATTTTAACTATTGAGGGTGTAAATATTAGTAGTTTTACAGCTTCACATAATACATATTTTGTTTGCGGTAACTATGGATATTACCAACTACCTGTTGGGTCGTCAGGTGTGTGTTATGTATCTTTTCTAATACCCCCTGTGTTTTTGGCCCCTGCATCGTATCACCGAGATTTTAAACTGTTCAATGACATCATTAAAAATAGATATAAAAGGGCAATAAGTACAAATGAGGTAGACCAAACGGATACTAGCCTGCAACAATATGTTGATTTTAATTTAGGGTTGTTCTCCTTTGTGGGTGCTGCATTAAACAGTAGGAAAGTGAGACGATTGACTAGGGTTGTGGAAGTTGTTACCAATCAGGCAGCTCTGGCACTTGGGAATATTACGGAGGAGCTCCAAATTGCGAGGACTGTAGCGCTCCAAAATCGTATGGTACTAGATGTGATATTAGCTGATCGAGGTAGTGCATGTCGCATCATCGGTAGTAGTTGCTGTGTTTTTATTTCAGATCACTCATCTTCAGTATATGATGCAATATCTAAATTGCATAAAATTGCTGCAGAAATCCACACAGAGACTGGTACTTGGACTTTTTCTGGATGGTTTTGGGCTCTTGTTTCCGCCTGGGGCTGGAAACTACTGACTATCCTGTGTGTAATGATTGCAATATTTTTCACATGCTGTATCTGTATTCAGTGTGGTCCAATGTTCTGCTCCATGTGTATTACTGCTTGTATGCCTACCAAAAGAAATATTACACAAATGAAAGCACAATACATGTAAGATAAGGGAATAGCTGAAATGATGAGCATAAATATACAAGATGAATATTTAGATTATCCCAGAAGACAAATGTCTTCAGCTAACGCTGAAAGGGTCGTCTGTTGTAGTTTAGCAGCGATTAGATTAAGCATTAGCAGAAGACATCTTGTATTTAGCAACTATTGTGAACATTTCGCGGAATCCATTTTGTATTCATGGCAGCCATTTTCTCTGCCACATGCTGCCATGTGCTCACCATGTGCTCTGTCCTACCTTTCTGTTAACTACTCCTGAAAATCTGCCTAGTAACAAGTTATATTTAGCATCTCCCACTTTCGCACATGCCCAGTAAGATCTGCAGCTGTTAGTAATCAGTAACAGACAGTAATGTGTCAACTAGTCCTTGAAACTGTTAGCCCCTTCTACCTGTCGACTGCGCATTTCCACATGACTTTACATGTATGCAAGTCTTGCTTCTATAATTGTACCACCTCCTTTTAGGCCCTGCGTGGGTATAAAAGGATCATGCTCTCTGAGTTCAGTGTGCTACTTCAAACATTACCGAAGGGTGCTGTTTGAACTGTAGTACCACCTCATGAGGTTTAATAAACTTTGTCTTTTATTTTCAGTTTCTGTGCCAACTTCTTCCTATATGGTCTGAGGACTTTGTGCAGAGAAGGGTGAACCCCTTGCACTAGTAGGCCTTGCTGAGGCTTACTTCAACAAGCCCAACTGTCAAACTGACCCAGACAGGGAATCCACAAACAGGCAGAGTCACATAACGGTTTAAGCAAGAAAATGCCTACTTCCTAAAAGTGGCATTTTCAAACTAACAATTCAAAAAACAACTTCACTAAAATATTAATTTTAAATTGTGAATTCAGAGACCCCAAGCTCCATATTTCCATCTGCTCTCAAATGGAATCTTCACTTTAATTATATTTAAAGGCAGCCCCCATGCTAATCTATGAGGGAGATAGGCCTTGCACATTGAAAACCGAATGTGGTAGCATTTCACTATTAGGACATGCACAACACATCAGTACATGTCCCACCTTTAACATACACTGTACCCTGCCCATAGGGATACCTCGGGCCAACCTTTGGGGTGCCTTACATGTGTAAAAAGGGAAGGTCTGGCACATTTGCCAAGTCAAACTGGCAGCTTAAACTGCACACAGAGACACTGCAATGGAGGTCTGAGCCATGTTTACAAGTTTACTCATGTGGGTGGCACAACAAGTGCTGCAGGCCCAGTAGTAGCATTTGATTTAAAGGCCCTGGGCACCTCTAGTGCACTTTACTAGGGACTTATTGGTAAATAAAATATGCAAATCATGGAAAAGACAATTACACATATCATTTCAAACTAAGAGCATTTGCACTTTAGCACTGGTCAGCAATGGTAAAGTGCCCAGAGTAACAAAAACAGCAAAACAGAGTCCAGGACACAAAAACAACCTGGGAAGTAGAGGCAAAAAGTTAGGGAAGGCCACGCCAATGATGCCAAGTCTAACAGATGGGCTCTTGATGGAGTTTCTTTTTCAGGGAGAAGAACTAGCATAAATATTAGACGCTGGGGAATTAGAAAGACAAGTTACAGTGAGAAAAATATTGAGACAGCAGAACTGAACATATGTGTAGAACAAAGTCTCGGTTTTCCTAAGGAACAGTTTAACTACTCTGCTGGCAATGTATGTGGCGTGTGTGCAGCTGAGTTGTGCCACTTCATATACAATATGCACACAAGCCCAGGCTCAAATTGTCTGTGTATTTTGGGGGGTTTTCCATTTGTGGTACTGTAACAAACTCTGTGTAGCATATTGTCTTGTGCATTGTGGATTGTACAGTGCTTAATTTGTGAAAACGTAAGTGCGAAGGCCCTTCTCAGGAGGCCACTGCAGGCTGCACCACTCATTGCCCCTGTTAGCTCTGCAAACAACCATATCAACACAACTACTAATCATCACACTCCTACAAGTGTGACAACTCAGACTATTCTAGGCCACCCAAAGCTATAATAAGGAAATACGTGACAGGAATTTTTCTTTTTTAATGTATATTGCCTTATTAAACACTGTTTTTGTGCTTATATCAAGACAGTGCCACCATTTGGTGGACTGTTACTTGAGTCAGTGGTGACAATTAAGTGGTGGTGCTGTTTACTGGAAAATACAGGCCCAAATTATGCACTGGGTGTGCAGCAGTTTATATACGTGAACAACCAATTTTCTTCCCTTCATCATTCTTGAATTTTATTATTTTCTACTGTTGTTCCTAATTACTGCAGCCCATGTGCTTTGCATGATTTGTGCTTGATTTCTGTTAAAAGATTACCTTGAAAATGTTTTTTTTATTAATTCCATGTCTACCTTCCTCTTGACTATTCATTATGCTCAGGCCTAAAATGCTGGGTAAACCTCCAGCATCTAAACGTATATTACGTGTGGAACAGTCCCGCACACTAACTCAGGGTTGTCCCGTACATTTCTCATTCGCTCATCAAACTTTTTACTGGGGCGGCGGAAATTTTCCTTTCATAATATGCGTAATTATTTTGAAGTATATTTCAAACTGTGCGCATTAACACAAAATGCGCTTAGCCAGTACCTTGCATTACATTTTTATGTGAGGTCATAGCTTGTATACAATAGTTAGGAAATTTGTTTGAGCAGAAAATGTATTGTGGCCACACTACACATCACTATCACAGTTCTCACAAAATATTTTCCACTCAACGAATCTGTTATGGGAGAAAATCTTGTGAAATATGCAACACTTTATAATGTGTAAAGATTATGCCCCTGTGATTTCATTTTCGCCCCAAGATGATCTTCTTACATGCATCTGTTTATTACCAAATCCATCCCAACAAATGCATTTACAAAAAAAGTTTTATCCCCATGCTGTATCATACTTACTAGCGAATTAAACTGCAAAAACACAGCTTATATACATTTGTATTATGACAATCATTAGATCTGACAGCTTTAGGGTGGCCTCCTCCTAAGCTTTGTGTTTTACTCCTCCATTTTTCCTCGCTTTTTTTACCTTAAGACACTGTGCACTTTACTACTGCTAACCAGTGAAAAGTGCTTGTGCTCTCTCCCCTAAACATGGTAACATTGGCTTATCCCCAGCTGGCATATTTAATTTACTTATATCCCTAGTAAAGAGCACTACATGTGACCAGGGCCTGTAAATTAAATGCTACTTGTGGGCCTGCAGCACAGATTGTGCCACCCACTTAAGTAGCCCTTTATCCACGTTTCAGGCCTGCCATTGCAGTGCCTTTGTGTGTAGTTTGATACTGCCATGTCGACCTGACAAAATAACCCTTTTGCTGGGTCCAAACCTTCACTGTTTACATTTTTAAGTCACCCCTAACATAGGTCCTGGACAACCCAGAGGGCAGGGTACAATGTATTTAAAAGGCAAAGCATGTATTTTTAAGTTGTACATGTCCTTGTAGTGAAAACTCCAAAAGTCATTTTTCACTACAGTAAGACCTATCTCTCCAATAGGATAACATTGGGACTACCTTAATACATCTTATAAGTGTAATTCACAATATGGAAGAGATAAACTTTTTGAGTTTGGTGTCTCTGGACCACAATTTAAAATCACAACTTATGGTGAAAAAGGATTTTAAATTGCAATTCTGAAAATGTCACTTTTAGAAAGTTGTCATTTTCTCACTTTAGCCATTTCACACCTGCTGTATGTCTCTGATTACTTGTCTGGGGTGGATGACGACTGGGCTTTGTGTATTCTCTCTAGATAGCCGTACACAATGGGAGAGTAGATGTGACTTGATGGAACATCCTGGGAGCATGGGAAGGAGGGGCTGGACTCAGCCTCACATACACCTGAATAGGATGTGTCTTATGCCCACACTAACGGCAACAAGACCTCTGTGCACTTCAAGGGCCTGTCTTTGAAGTCTCCCCCACATAATGAGTATAAGCACTGGACCTCTGACACCACCAACTCGGTATACTTCCGGACCAGTGACTACTCTGTCAGGAAAAAGGACTGCTGTGTTGCTGAAGAACTGCCACTTTGCTAGACTGATGCTTTGCTCAACTCCTGCCTTGCTGTGCTGCCTGATGTTCCCCTGCCTGGGTAAAAAGGACTGGATCTGCATCACTTGAAACCAGAGTGACTCCAAGGGCTAGTCGGTTGGCCTCCTGATCTGAAGTCTCAGAGACATAACAGACTTCCAACCACCCCACTCCTGGACTCTGCCATCTATGAGTCTGTCCTTCTGCGTGGTGCTATCCCAGTCCTGGACCCTTGGAAGTAGGCCTAAGCTACCTGCCCAAGTGAAACTGACACATCTTCTGCTGCAGAAGTAGAAATAATGCATCACTCCTGGTGCTTGGAGAAAATCAATGCATCACCTCTCTACTGCATGGGTCGGAACTGGTGCAACCAGGATCGCATGCTGCTGTACCTGACATCTCGAAACCAGCGCACTGCTCTCAGAACCAGCACTGTAGCATCTTTCTCAGCGCAAGGTCCTCACATCTCCATAGACATCCTTGCTGCCAAAGCTCCGCATCGCAACCTCTGAGCTCATTAGAGCTGACTCATCCCTTCGACTGCACCTCAGCTCCTCTACGTTGACACAGTTGGAATTTGTACCACAGCCTCACTGTGTGCATCTTGGCACCACCGCATTGCTGCTGATGCATAGGAAAAAGTAATGCATCCCCTCTATTGCGTTGTCCAGAGCTGACGCATCACTCTGCAACTTAGATTTAAGGTACTTTTGTTCAGCGGGCCTAAGTGGGTCCATGTAGCTGGCCTGCACTCCACTGCAGTCAGCCTGAACTTCTGACTTTGTCCCGGTCCGGCAAGACCAACTATCACCGATTGGCACTTATTTCTTCTGTTTAATTACTGGATTTTTGTTGTTTTGGTCTTGTTTTATTGATTACATTTAGATTTGTTTTTCTAATCCGGTGTGAAATCTTTTTGGGTGATGTTTTCACAGTTTTACTGCTTGAAGTGTTGCACAAATACTCAAACACATTGCCTCTAATTTAAGCCTGACTGCTTTGTGCCAAGCTATCAAAGGGTGAGCACAGGTTAATTTAGGATTTGCCCCACACTTACCCCGACAAGGTCTGTGATTGCTATTTGGCTAAGGTTTTCACCTCTGTTTTCACCTCTGTCAACCAACAACCCAATTTCGAACAGGTAGTAAATGGGATGTCTCTGATGCACGGTAGTGCTACTTCTTCCTATACTATTCACTATTAGGACATCTCAAATGTTGTTATTTTGTTCTCTAGTGCTTCTAACGACACCAGGGTTGCTGTTCTTCAGTCCTATCTTAGGAATTCAGTCAGACTGCGTTATGAGGGATCATTATTTTAGTTTGGTGTGCCTTATTATGCAAGAAGTGATATTCAGTTGCTGGTGTGTTTTCACTGTTATGTTCTAGTGTAATACCTACAGCAAGAGCTTTGAATTGTGCCTTTATACAAGAAATGCTTAATGGTTGATTACAGTATGTCAAATCATCTTCAGTGCTGAAAGAGAGATGTGTGCAGAGATAGCATTGGAGATATGTATTACGGCAAAATACCTTTTCAACAATGCAACATAATTTTTACCTGCATAGTTCTGCCCCACCTCATTTCATTCCTGGGTTGTCCTTCCATCAGGAAGCATTTCATATGATATTCGATATGATATTGCAGAGTCATTCAAAGTCCCTGCTCTGCCTTCATTGTCTGAAATCTTTATATTGTCTTTAAACACAATGAGCTGTACAGTCACTACTATAGTAGGCAAAAAGGCACACACGACTACAACTACCCAGAGGAACTTCCTGGTATTCGTACTGAGTTCACAGCTATCATTCATGGCAGAGGTCACTAGGACTTGCACTTACAGTCTGTTTGTGATCTTATATGATTCGTGGTTGCAAGTGAGTAGGTTTTCCAGACCCTCATATGATGCAAACTATCTCTATTCTGCAGTATAAAAGTAATTATTTCCTACATCATTTAGATCAAGGCTATATGACACTAACAAGCCAGAAACTCACAATGTAGAAATGTAATTTCCCTAACTATGGATCAATTGCTTAATGCATTACACATTGGTACATAGGCCCAGGTTTAACAAACCTTGCACCCCATTGCACTCCCCTAACTCCACCATGTGTGCGCTGTATTAATGATTCAGTACACCATGGCGAATGTTAGGAACAATGGCATAATTTCTGATGCTATTGTGGTACTTTGCAGGATTAGTGCCAAAAATAATGCAACTAATCCTGCAAAGTACATAAAGGCTCATTATAAACGATGGCGTGCCCCAATTTAATGCCTGCGTTAAGCAGGCGTTAAAAATGAAGAGAAAATGGTGCCATTTTTCTGGGCCTCCTAACAGAGGAACACCCACCCCCCTTGTATACATTATGCCTGGGTTTACAAAGTGGCGCAATGCGTGCAATGCACCACTTTGTAAATTTGGCGTGGCGTTTTTGCCAACCTAATGCCATATTAGTGTAAAAAAATTATCTAGGTGGTGCTAAACCCTTCTTAAATTTGGGCCATAATGGGTAGACAATGGGGGCATGTTTACAAGTCCCTTTGCGTCCTTCTTGCCCCAGGCAACGTAGTGCAACAGCAACTCAATCCCAAAATGAGATTTATGAATCCACACAAGGCCTCCTTGTGTGGCCCTGAGTAGCTTCATAAATCTTGAGTAAAACAACGCAGCACAAATCTCTGTGTTGACTTATTCTTCACTAGGGAGGAGGTCCATGGGTTTTACATGGGTGTTACCATGCAGCATCCATGGCTTCTGAGGCATTCCCAGATTTACCAGAAGTGGTGGACCTGGTAATCGGCCAAAAACCTACACCTCCCCAGTTGAGATGTAAAAAGGAAAAATCTTTATTTCTCCTCGCTTTTTCCCCTTTCTATGTTTGCTGCATCCTGTCACACACATAGGGAGAGGAAAATGCCTCAGAGGATTGTTTTTGTGCAGGAAGGTGCCACTTCCTGCACAAAAATAATTCTAAATACAATAGAGGAACTATGGGGCAAGGGTGCCTCTGCCGGTGCTAGGCAGCCCATTGTGCACCAGCACTGGGGAAAGGACAGGAACGCACCATAATGGGTTAAATACAGCACATTCCTGTCCTTTCACTGTGACACAGGGCTGCGCAGCAGGGTGACTTGTTGCACTGCACTAATTAGCGATTAATTAGGCTCTATGTGTGGGTTTCACATTTCATTGGGCAGTTGTAGATGACAATAACAGAACCTGCAGAAGGTCATGTACTAGATGCTTTAGCTATATTTTATGCACATTAGGTAATGTCTTAGGATGATGAATTAATGGTTAACAAAGTGGCAGCATTCAAGGTGATATGTCCTTCTATAATCACCAAGGGGATAAGAAAACAAAACAGCAGCTTGAGAACTGCACAATTTTTCATTATTTTGAACCAGACTTGCAGTACATCGGGAATCTGTAAAAACTTGATGAAGTTGAAATTGAGCTGGGACGCATGAGACAAAGGCTTTGAGGAAAAAATAGAAACAACCACCAAAATCCTCCCCTGATCATTATGAGAATAATAGGATTTACATAAGAAACAACTTTGGAAATCCACTGATAAACTGTCAAAGTATCTGTTACAGTTCCTGTACTCAAAAGCACACAATATGTCCAATATGTAGTGGGCAATATGCATAGCACTTTGTGTGAAGTAAATGCATGCCTAAATGTCTAAACAGTTGTTTCAACAAAACAGTGCTTTGTTTCATAGAAGAAAGTAAATAACAGAAGGTGCTATAAAATAGCCTTGCGCATTGTGAAGACTAGAACCACATTAAATGAAAATCAAAATCATTATGAAGTAAATGGAGTGGCCTAGTGCCATCGAATGAGCATGTATAATCATTTCAATCTCTTAAATTTGGAAAAAATTTGTAAGAAAATAAAGAGACAAAAATACTCTGTATTGGAGCACATATATTTGACCTGAAAAAATAATCACAGATGCCTTAAATGGTAAGTGTCACATGGAATGTAGAAAGGGAGTATTATCTCTATTCTGCTCAGATGCCGTATGTCCCACCCACAGAACTCCTTCTCTTTAACTCTGCAACAATCCTGTCCACATGCTATTGACTTTCATTGTGTGTTGCTGAACCGTCCATGTATTTTTTCAATTAATTTCAACAACTCTTTCATGCATATTGACGTGAAATCCTAAATGCCCCTTACCCTAACCTTATCCTCTTAAAAATGCAAGCCTGTAGGTTTTAAGAGATGACACTTTGAAACACATCCTGCAACAGATCACTCTGCGCACTTTACCTAAATAGCATGCACCATGTCACACACCTGTTTTAAGCTTAGGAAGCAAATTAACTGTATTACCATTTTATTTGTCATCCTCTTGTCCTGAACCAAGTTTCAGGGAGGGGCGGGCCGCTGCTGGTGAGTTGCAGCAGTGAGCTGTGCACAGTTTAAAGTGCACTTATTTTTGCCGCCTGTCTTACCATGGCCAGCCAGACATGCACACTTTAAACTTTTCTAACCTAGCTGTCTTAAGACAGCTGGGTTAGAGAAAGCACAGGCCTCCAGTTCTCTTAAGGGTGCTGAGAGAGGCCACTCCCTCCAATCTTGATGCTTCTTTCATGCTGGTTACTAGCATGAAAGCAGCACCAGGATTGCTTAAGGGAATTTGCTGGAGACCGGAGCGAGGAAGACGTCGAACATCATGCTGCAAGCCAGGTGTTTCTTTCTTTTTATTTACACACACCACTCACATTGCATGCATGCAAGCTCACACCAACACCACATTTGCCTGCCCCTCCACTCTGC